>NC_043013.1:27236620-27339120 GCF_006345805.1 Octopus sinensis
GGCATGGTTGTGTGGTAAGAAGTTTGCTTCCCAACCACATGGTTCCAGGTTCAGTCTCAATCTTACTGCATGGTACCTACTATAGCCTCAGGCTGACCAAAGCCTCATGAGTGGATTTGGTAGACAACTCTACCAAATCTACTCGGTGGTAGTAGCAAATATTCAAAGCCCATCATGTGTGTGTATGTGTATGTTCCCCACCGATGCTTGACAACCAGTGCTGGTGGTGTTTACATCCCTATGACTTAGCGGTTCAGCAAAAGAAACTGAGATAATAAATACCAGGCTTTTTATGACAAAAAATAAGTACTGGGGTTGGTTCATTTGACTAAAAATTATTCAAGGCAGTGCTCCAGCATGGCCACGGTCTAATGACTGGAACAAAAGATGAAGTCCAAATCAATTTTTAAATCTATTGACAAATGGAATTATTACTATTAGTTATGATTTTAATTATAGTGTTGGGTTTTGTGTTGTTGTTTTGTTTAGTGTTTTTTATTTAACAGGATTGGTTGATGAGAGAAAATAAAGTTTTTAGCCTTAGTTTTAAAGTCCTGACAAATATATTATTGTCCCAGCACGCTAATAAGGAAGCAATTTTTATGAAATTTTCTCTCCAATCAATTCGAATTCTTCTCAGAAAAACAAATAAACTGTCATGACTCATTCATTCTTCTAGATTCATCCAAATTAAACTCGAGACTTTATGGCTGTATGTCTTTATTTGCATTGAAATCAATAAGGTTCTGAGTTTCTGTATTACACATCCTCTCCTCCTCCTCCTCCTCCACCACCACCTCCTCCCCCCCCAGTCACCACACCAAACCACACTCTCTTCTCACTTCTCATTTCTCGCCACTCTGTGGCATAGTGCGGTATTTATTTTTGCACCGTTAACAGTATGATCCTTTTCTCAGGCCATGATTTTATACTCTTTCAAATGTGATCTAATTTTCTCTTTAGCAGCTTCCTTGTTTCTCTTCTTCCCAGAGCATTTCAGAGCTGCTTCATTGCCACCGATGCTGCCGGTGCAGCAGCAGCAGCAGCTACCTCCTTGGTTCACACATTCTTCTGTCCACCTCTCGTTATTCTAATTTCATTCATAAAACTTGCAACTTGGGCACACAATTGGAGAAGATATGTTATAATCATATCATTGACACACACACACACATATGTATACATACATACATCATCTGAAGAGATTATATATATATATATATATATACACATGCATACATATACATATGTATGTATATTATATATATATACACACACACACACATGTATGTATATATGTGTGTGTGTGTGTGTATATATATATATATATATATATATACACACACACATGCCTACATATATATATATATGTGTGTATGTATATATATATGTATACACACATACATACATACATACATACATACATACATATATAGGTATTGGCATAGCCATGTGGTTAAGAAGCTTACTTCCCGACCCTGTGGACTTGGGTTCAGTTGCACTACCCAGCATTTTGGGCAAGTGTCTTCTACTGTGGCCTTAGGCTGACCAACACCTTGTAATTGAATTCGGTAGACAGAAACTGAAAAGCTTGTCATGTTTGTCTGGACATCATGTTATGTTTGTAAATGAGTGTCACTATCCTCAAACAAGCAATGTTGTTCATTTCCAGTCTTCCATGACAAACATGTCTGGCTTTGGTAAAATATTATCTTGCTTGGAAACAGGTGAGGTACTCTATAAAAAAACAGTGTTGAGTAATTCTTTAGTTCAATATTAAATTGGCTTTATTATTTAAAAAAAAAAAAGCAATATCTCTATATAGGCAGCTTGCTGCCAGAATCATTAGCAAGGTAGGCGAAATGCATAGCAGCATTTTGTCCATCTTCACGTTTTGAGTTCAAATTCTGCTGTGGTCAACTTTGCCTTTCATCCTTTTGGGGTCAGTAAAATAATTACTAGTTCAGTAGTGGGGTTGATGTAATCGATTAGCCTCCTCCCCCCATTTCCCTGAACTTGCTGGCCTTGTGCCAAAATTTGAAATCAATATGTGTGTGTGTAAAAACATCATGAAAATGTCACAAAAAACTGCTACTCAGAGCTTCACGTTCCTGTTCATCGGGCAGTTGTGATCTAGACCTAGATCTAGATGAATGGGGAACATTAAACTCTGAGTAGCAGTTTTTTGTGGCATTTTTGTGGTATTTTTGCAGCTTTAATAATAAAGCATATTACTCTACCTCTGGTATTCGAGTACTATTTTTCCCCACCTTGCTTTGCATTTATGTGCTTACTCTGGTATATATGTATGTATATGAAAGAATAATTATAATGATTTGCATTTTCTTGTCCTGTAATAACAATGACATGGACTGTGTATATGGAGGGAAGAGTGTGAAGTGATGATGTTCATTCATCTCTGATAGCATTGAAGCAGCTGGTATGACAGCATCTTATGGAATGCTTTGGAGTTCTCAGACTAGTCCTTGTATATTTCTAGCTCAAAATTTCAGTGTTCTTGTCTTTACTTTATACTTATCTGGATTTAATGAAGCAGGTGCTATACTCACTCTCATTTTTGTGCTAATTGCCTTTATACATCCTCTTCACATGTGTGTATGTGTGTGAGAGAGTGATGTAATTATTTGTTATTTTTGTTCCACAGATAAAAATAGAAAAATTATTTACAATAATTTGTGTATATCTTATATCCCAGACTTGGTTGCTGCCAAACACTTCATGCAGTCGGTCTTTTCTCCCCAGGACTGTAACCCTCATGAATTGTCTCTCTGCTGGTTTTGTTGTTTTTTTCCCATCCACCCCCCTACAATTGTCCTACATTCTGAGTATCAACCTGTATTAATCTCATCAGCCTGGGAATATGAACTGCAAAATTTACAGTCAATGTCCTGTCCCTTTTGACTAAATTTATTATAGATTGACATAAAAAAAAACCAGAAATATCACGAAGGCTTGATAAGTTGACTTAACCGTAAACATGTAAAAAAAATGTTTTTTATTTGTTATTATTGAAGATTGGGTATTTAGATTTGCTTGCATCGCATTTCTTGCAATAACATATATCAATATATTCTATGCCTCCATTTGTGTGTATGTTTGGTTGTTTTCTGCTAAGTTGCAATTTTCAGCCATAACAGTGCACCAACTATCATCATTGTTATGGTTTTAACGTCCACTTTTTCATGCTTGCATGGATCGGATGGAGTTTAATGAGGAAAATTTTCTATGGCCTGATACCCTTCCTGTTAGCAACCCTCATTCCTAAGTAAAGTAGTATTTTCCCATGACCAGACAGGTTTTCACAGAAGGATGGAAATCTGCATATAACTGACATTCATTTACAACTATCATACAATGCTAAGGCAACGAAACAAACACACATGCATGTGTACACACACACACACACACGGTGTATATAAGGAGTTATAATCCAAGCTGTGTCCTCATAAAGTACATCTGCATGATTACATTAATCAAATGTATGTATATAGATCATCATCATCATTTAACATCCACTTTCCATGCTGGCATGAGTTGGACGGTTTGACTGAGGTCTGGCAAGCCAAAAGGCTGTACTAGGCTCCAATCTGATGCAGCCTCTTTAAATGATGCATGCATAGCATTTGAAATTTCTATGAATTCCATTTGCAGAGTAATTACATGTCGAAACAAAAGAATGGAAAAGTCTGGTATATTTTCAATTCCAGTGTTACACAGGTTTCATTTCCAGACAGGACTCCTATCCAGGAATGGAACACATGTAACATGGAATTAAAAATATACCACAATTTTTCAGTTTTTTTTTGTTATATATATATATATATATATCAATCTCAATCTCAACCAACTGGCTCCCTTCAGTTTCTGTCTACCAAATACTACTCACAAGGCTTTGATTGGCCCTGTTTCATTGAATCCAATAGAAAATACTTGCTACCCAAGGTGCCACACAGTGGGGTTAAACTTGGATCCATGTAGTTGAGAAGCATAGTTCTTAACCACACATTTATATTCTTTTTCAGCAGAGATGCAGCATTTTTTTTACTCCATACAGCAATTCCTGACATTTTTCAGTCTATGACACATTTAAATAAGGTACTAAAAGGTGTTCCCACATGCAATCAACCTTTTAAGACTTTATATTAAAAGAAAAAAAGTTATTGTAATTGCTTTAAGACAGAAGAGTGCATGCACTGCACTTTGCTGCAAGCAAATCATGCATGCAATCATGTATTGCATGAAAAAAAACACTCAAGGTCTTGAAATATCCCATTATTTTCTAACTCATCTCAAAAGCAGCACACCTGTAACTCATATGCACTACAAGAGTGCCACATCACAGGAGTCCGAAATGTCTGCTTCTTTGGGTAGAATAAACATTCACAGGCTCTCTTTCCAATTCCTGCTGCATTTCACATGGAATTTTTTGTTCCTCCCAAAAAGTCTTCTTGGTGTCTTAAGGCGACCTACTTTTTTGTGGGGCTGTAAACTTTGGTTTGCAAAATTCAACTTGTATGCCGGAAAATATGGTCTGAAAATTTCTCTATTACCAATACACGGGTAAATTTGTTCTTTTTTTTTTTTTTTTTTTTCACGTTTGTTTTCTTATTAAATATGAAAGTCGACATTGTGAGAGAGATCCCGAGGATCTCAACTCACCATATGAACACGAAAAGGTGTGTGGGTTGGGTTTTCGATTGGTTTGTGGTGGGATATAATCCCAAGTTAAATTTAATTTAGCTGTTGTAATCTTTGTTCAGATTTGAATGTTTAAATAAAATGAAAACAAAAGATAAACGAACAGCAACAACAACCATAAAATAGTGATCGTCCCTGTATATAGCTTCCCATTCTTACATTTCCTGTTGACTAAAGTCACATTATTTTAAGAATTGATGAAAATGGCTTTTATTGAATGTTCTTGCAATTTTTCCTGCTAATTTTTAAAAAATTTTATTGCTTTATTTTATTATGTAATTTTTAAAAAACATATTTGTGCTTTTTCTAAAAATTTATTTACTCTTGTTTCTCTCTCTCTCTCTCTTTCATTTACACACACATTCTCTCTCTCGCTCTCTCTCTCTCTCTCTGCGCCTCCCTCCCTCTTGGATATATCCACCCTCCTTCTCTCCCATTTTTTGTCATTCAAGAACACTCCTCACACACACACATACTTTCTCCTTCCTTCGTGGATACATACCCTCTTTCTCCTATTTTTCTCTCATTCAAGAACTCTCTCTCTCACACACACACGCACACACACACACATACCTGCTTTCACTTGTGCATTCTCTTTTTCTTTCATAACCACACACACACACTTTCTTACACACCCACATATCAGTGTACTCTTCTCCTTTAGCCACAATGTCCATAATATTCTCTACACACCATGCTCCCGCCCTCTCTCTCTCCCTCTTTCTCTCTTTCTTTCTCTCTTTCTCTCTCTCTCTCTCTCTTTCCCTCTCTATTTCTCTTTACTTTTCTTTCCCTTTTTAACCAAACAATCATGAAATTTTGAATATACACTGACTCCCTCCCTCCTTGAATATACACTCTCCCTCTCTCCTTATTCTCTCTCTCTCTCTCTCTCTCTCTCTCTCTCTCTCTCTCTCTGTCACCCTTTTTAACTAAACAGTCATGAAAATCCTGAAAATCTCCATCACTCTATTTTTAGTGGCATAGCAATTAAATGTTTGATTAATCAGACATTTTAAACAAATGAAATTCTTTGCATGAAATCTTGAATTTTAAAACCATGTATAGAATTTAGCTTGAGGGATAAATTTCATTTACATTTGTTACAAATGACTCACTCTTACAAACTTCTCATCATATAATAAATCTCTCCAACACTACAGCCCTCTCTCTCTCTCTTTGCATCCTTGTTATTATTATTATTATTATTATTGTTATTAATATTATTATTATTGTTATTATCATTATTATTAAAGGTGGCAAGCTGGCAGAATCATTAGTGTGTCGGACGGAATGCCTAGTGGCATTTCTTCTGGCTCATGAGAGTTCAAATTCTGCTGAGGTCAGCTTTACCTTTAATCTCTGTGGGGTTGATTAAATACTCTGTCAATCAAATATGGGGGGGGGGGTTAACTGATTTACCCCTTTCCTTCAAAACTACTGGCTTTGTGCCAAAATTAGAAAGAATCGTTATTATTATTATTATTATTATTAAAGGCAGTGAACTAGCAGAATTGTTACCAAATAAGTACAGTTGGGCACTGGGGTTCATGTTATCAACTAGACCCCACTCCCAAAATTTCAGGCCTAGTGCTTATGGTAAAAAGGATTATTATTATTAAGGCAGTGTGCTGGTAAGATTGTTAGCACATTACACAAAATGCTTAGCAGCATTTTTTCCATCATTACGTTCTGAGTTTAAATTCTGCCAAGGTCACATTACCTTCCATCCTTCCAGAGTTGATAAAATAAGTACCAGTTGAACAGTAGGGTCATTGTAATTGACTTATCCCCTCCCGAATCTGGCTGTCCTTGTGCCGAAATTTGAAATAATTATTATTATCATTATTATATAAGGCACCTGGAGAGGCAGGCCCAGGCACCTGGAAAAGCAGGCCCAGGCACCTTGTGAGGAAGGCTTATGCCAACCGACTGCATGGTGGGGTACTGGATGGAAGGACCTGTTAAGTTGCTCAGGGTCTAATTCAGTCCAGATCTCCAAGTGGACAAGAACTGGGGTGAGGTGACAGACTGGGTGACCAGTCTCACCCAGAAGTGGGCCGAGAGGAAGCTGTCTCTGAAAGGTTGGATGGGGGTGGCGAATGCATACGACAGATCCATCATATACTATTGCCTGTCTGTTGTCCCTTGCCCCGCTTCATGGCTGAACGGGCTGGTGTGTTTGCTTCTTCACTTCCTGTGGAGGAAACAGGTATTATTTGTCAAATGGTCCATTTGCTGTCAGTACCTGTTGAACGGAGGACTGGGCATGCTGTGGCTGAGGACACACAGACACACACTGAGGCTGCAGCATCTCCAGTGATACCTTAACGGTGAGCAGATGAGGTCGCCGTTTGTTGAATGCACTTTTCCGCAGCTCATCTCCTTGATGGAGTTACAGTCATGGATGAGGCATAGACCGAGGTAGGACGTTTGGCGCCTCAGATGTCTCCAAGTGCTCACAGCCCTTGGCCAGTCAAGCAATGCAGTCAGTGGAAGTTCTACCTTGGAGTTGTACAGGCATGGGTGTGCAATCAGTTGGGCTTGTCCAAGATGCACGCGAAGTGATGAAACTGTTCTGCATGCTCTCTTACAGAGTCCACACATTGCTGACTTGTGGAGCTTTGTTGAACAGTTATTGTCACATGTAGGACGGATCCAGCTATCATCCAAGCCCATTGTGAAGATCACCCCACCTCCTTCCTTTGGCCAGGAAGGAAGGGCAATTTTTCTCTGTCTGGTGGCTATGGCAAAAGAGGTTGTGTGATGAACGTGATTGAAAGGGTTGAAGACATGTACCTTCCTCTATGGCCAAGTCCTCATTGACTTTTTCAGGTTCCACCTGAAAAGGAAAATGAGGCTGGAGAGGGAGGTACTGCCATCCAGTACATTCATTGAAAGGTTGGTGAATGTGACAAGAATGGCCCGCGCAAATGGGCCTACTCTAAGTGTGCACTTGTAGGATGAATGGAATGGAGAGGGGAAGGTGCCTTCCTAAGGAGCCTTTGGTGTTAAGGGGTCCAAAGTTTGGGAGGCCTGTTTGGTCACCTTATTGTGGAACTCCCCCTCCTATTGGGGAAGCATATTGATGATTTAATCTCTTTGCTGTTTACACATTTAACATCACTGTCAACCTCTAAGTTATATGTTCAGCCCTGGTGGACAATAAAGAAAGTATTGGTGGTGGCGGCAGTTGCTGCTGTTGTTGTTGTTGTTATATCATGCTGTTATGGTGTAGAGGAGAGATTTCACTATCAGCCAAGACTATCATGAAGATCAGACTGACACCTTCCTTTGGGAAGGTAGAACAGGTAGTCTTGTACAACTTCCACTTAAAACAGAGAGAGGAACGGCACGTCTGCAGGACAGAGGTTGGAGTGTGTTTGTGAGAAACTTTATGCCAATCATTATTTACATTTGATGGACATTTGTCCTCATCTTGTTTGCTGTTAACACAGCTTTGAAATTTCCCCAAGCCACCTGATGAAGACTGTAAGGTATATCAGCCGAAACGTTTTGTTAACAACAAACAAGATATGGTCAAATGTCTGTCAAATGTAAATAATGTACATAATTTCTCATCTCTTAAATGTAGAACTGTCTTATGCCAATCAGTTAAGTAGCCTTTGTTTAGATGTCATCAAGGATATCAATGTATGTAGCACCACTACCACTAACTTCACCTCTGCAGGTCTGCATCTCCTGGCTCACTGCAGGCCAGTAATACAACAACAACAATATTAATCCTTTCTACTATAGGCACAAGGCTTGAAATTTTGTGAGGTGGGGGGGGGGGGCTAATTAATTACATCAATCACAGTGCTTAACTGGTATTTATTTCATCAAGTCAACTTCAATGGAATTTGAACTAAGAATATAAAGAGTTGGAATGGTAATTTTTTTTTTTTTATCGAGGTATCATCCTGTCAGGTTGATTGCCCAGGCCAACCTGACTGCCTCTCTCCGCCCCTCTTGATCTTTCATTAGTGTTTTTAAGTCTTCAAATTGGCATCCAATGTCTTCTGTGGTCTTCCAGCTAATGTGGTACCATGATTTGGTGTCCACAGCAACACTTTATTCATAAGTTTGTCCTTACTTCTCTAGGCCAGCAAACCTCAATCTCCGCTCTTTGTTGATTTCTTCAAGGCCTTTGGCTCTGTACACAGAGACAAAATGGCAGAATTCCTTAAGGCATGTGGAATCCTGATGAAAGAATAAAGGCAAGAATGATGCGGTATAAAAAAACCCAAGCTAAAGTGCGGTAACCAACATGTTTGTGCAGAAATAATAATAATAATAATAATAATAATAATAACATTCAAATTCCGCTGAGATCGACCTTGCCTTTCATCCTTTCAGGGCCAATTAAATAAGTACCGGTTACGCACTGGGGTTGATGTAATCAACTTAATCCCTTTGTCTGTCCTTGTTTGTTTCTTTTCTACCAAGGTCAACTTTTCCTTTCATCCTTTCGGGGTCGATTAAATACATACCAGTTATGCACTGGGGTCAGTGTAATCGACTTAATCCCTTTGTCTGTCCTTGTTTGTCCCCTCTATATTTAGCCCCTTGTGGGCAATAAAGAAATAATGATGATGATAATAATAATGGTTTCAAGTTTTGGCACAAGGCCAGCAAGTTCAGGGGTTAGGTAAGTTGATTCCATTGACCCCAGTACTCTACTGCTACTCATTTTATTGATCCTGAAAGGACAAAAGGCAAAGTTGACTTCGGTGAAATTTGAACTCAGAATGTAAAGACATGAAATGCTGTTAAGCATTTTGTCTGTCATGTTAACAACTCTGTCAGCTTGCCACCTTAATAATAATGATGATGATGATGGTGGTGGTGATGATGTTCTGTTTTTTTTTTAACAACTAATTTCCTTGTGTTACCATTCTATTTCAGGATAAAAATATGTCTCCTGTCTCATCACAAAACCTGAAGAAAGTTTCTGCTACTGATCACCAAATAGATAACACCAAGAAAAAACTCTTAGCTGAACAAATTCGACAGAAAATGAAGTCCATCTTAACTCCACTACAGACGCCTGTTTATAAACCTGAATTACACCAACCACGAGCAAAAGGTCGACCTCCAAAACAATTATCAACTGCTGTAATGGTTTGTACTACTTTTCACTTTTTGCTCTATCAAAACCATCGTCATGACAATGGTAATGATGATGATAATCATAATCATAATAATCCTTTCTACTGGAAGCACAAGGCCTCAAATTTGGAGAAAGGGATTAAGTTGATTACTTTGACCCCAGTGCGTAACTGGTACTTATTTAATCGACCCTGAAAGGATGAAAGGCAAAGTTGACCTTGGCAAAATTTGAACTCAGAACCTGAAGTCAAGGCAAAATACCACTAAGCATTTCACCTGGCATGCTAACAATTCTGCCAGCTCTCTGCTCTAATAATAATAATAATGATAATGATCTTGGTCTAAAAGATGGGCTACAGCAAACATTTTGCTCAATACCACAGATTTGCTTGTCAACTGTTTGACCTTAACCAGTTGAGCATGTCCCTTAGTAGCTGACGATATGTGCATCTCTGAACAGAAGTAGTGGGGGAGCATCATAGCCATGTGTTGAGAGGAATTCTTTGGTGGTTTAGATAATTCACCTTTGGAAACATGGGTGTTTTGTTCATCATCCTTAAATAAACCTTATTCAGGAACCTTTTGAGCAGGATAGGTTACTCATCATAATCATCATCGTCGTCGTCTGTCTTCCATGCATGCATAAGTAAGGATGGTTGATAGGAGTTGGCCAGGCAGAAGACTACCCCAGGCTGCTGTGTTCCGTTTTGGCAGGGTTTTTACATTTGGATGCCCTTCCTAACACCAACCACTCTGCAGAGTGGACTGAGTGCTTTTTACCTGTAAAGCAGCTGAAGGTACTTGTAGCAGAGGAAGAAATTGTGGAATGTGGTCTCAAGATGCTGAGTTTTATGAACAAAATGACAAGCAATGTGTGGTGCAACCCTCGACAAAAATTAATGATAATAATAATCCTTTCTATTATAGGCACAAGGCTAATTGATACTTATTTTATCGATCCTGATAGGATGAAAGGCAAAGTTGAACTCAGAGTATAAAGATGGGCGAAATGCTGCTAAGCATTTTGTCTGACATACTAACAATTTTGCCAGCTTGCTACAAGTGGCTGTTCTAGTGCATCTCCCTCACCATCTGCCATCCTCTGAGGCAATGCCTCTTTCAGTTTGTCTGCCAGGACCATGAGGCAGACTGACAAATCAGGTCTTTTAAATTTAAGGTCTATTAGCTCAACATTCTACCCTATTAGATAAATAAATAATCACAGTTTAATGCAAAGCTCTTTATAATAATAAAAGTTTTTAATTTAAGTATAAAGCTAGCAATTTTGAGAGCCGCAGATCCCATTGACCCCCTGTACTTGTCTGGTACTTTTGTTATCGACCCTAAAAGGAGTTTAAAGAAAAAAATTATTTTGTTTTAATGATTTATTTTACAGGATATGAGAGAAACAAATTCCGAAGATAAACCATTACAGTTGGTTAAAAAATCAGTTCATCACAACAATGAAGAACTATCAATGTATCGGCCACTTGATCTGAAAACCCCCATCTCTTCATCTGCTCATGTTCCTGGTGTCAAAAATAAATCAGAGGTTTGTATGACCACTTGATCCTTTTTCAAAGGCTATTGCTCAGTGTATCTTATACTCATTTTAGTCATTGGACTGCAGCCATGTGGGGGTACCACATTGAATAGTTTAGCCGAGCAAATTGGCCCAAGTATTTGTTTGTTTTAAATCAGGTTTTTATTCTATCTGTCTCTTTTGCTGAATTACTGTTAAGGGGATATAAACAAAACTAACACTGATCATCAAGCAGTGATGAGGAAAAAATACGGACATACACACGTATATACATTTCTACATATATATATATAGAGAGAGAGAGAGATGTGTGTATGTGTATAACAGGCTTCCACCAGTTTTCATTTACTAAATTCACTCACAAGACTTCAGTTGGCCCAAGTCTTTAGTAGAAGACACTTGTTCCAGGTGCTATGCTGTGGGATTGAACCTGAATCGATATGGTTGCAAAGGGAGCTTCTTAACCACAAAGCCATGCCATTTTACTCTTTTATTGTATGCGTTCACTGTATAACCAGACACAGCTCTGTCAACTTTCAAGTGTCTTCTACTGTACCACTGAGCCAACCAATGCTTTGTGAGTGGATCTGATAGATGGAAATTGTGTGGAAGCCTGTCATGTGGTGGGTGTCTTTGTGTTTCTATTTGTCCACCCGACCACTTGATAATTGGTGTTGTTTTGTTTACAGGCCCCATAACTTTGTGGTTCAGCAAAAGTGATCAATAAAATAAATACCAGGCTTAAAAATATAACTACTTGGGTCATCTTATTCAACTAAGCCCATCAGGGTGGTACCCCAGCATGGCTACAATCCAATGACTAAAATTGAGACATCAATATTTTACAAAGAAAAAAAGAAAAGGACTTTGCCAGTGGCACATAAAAAGCACCATCCAAACATGATCGGTGCCAGGTCCACCTGACTGGTGTTAGGAAGAGCATCCAGCTGTAGAAACTGTGCCAGATCAGATTGGAGCCTGATGCTGCCGTTGGCTCTCCAGACCTCAGTCAAACCATCCAACCCATGCCAGCATGGAAAACGGATGTTAAACGATGATGACGATGTATTTAACAAATATATTTTTATGTAAATATTATTTAGTTTCTTTCATTTTATTTTCCAGAATGGTGACTCTAAAAGTAGTTTATTGTCTAGTAGTTACTCAGCTAACGGCCAAAACGATTCTGTCATCACCAAATACAAATTGATGAGTGATAAAAACAGTTCCAATAGTAGCAGTTCTGATGAGGATTCTGATTCTGGTTCAGGTATGTATCACATCATTCCATCATCATTTTTGTGGTGGTTCTTTTTTTTCTTTCTTTTACCTTACACACCTGTGTTTGCCTCCCACCTCATCTCAAATCCTGTTACTGCACATCTTTATTATCTGGTACATGATGTACAGTAAGAGGAAGTTACCAAGTTTTTTTGTTTTTTTAATTTTTTTTTTGCATGGGTTTTACTGGATGGCCTTACTGTCACCAACATACTTCACTGTGTGAATTGGGTGCATTTTTATTGTCACCAGCACTAGAGAAAGATTGTGTGTGTCAGGACTAAGGGGCTGCTTGCTACTTTGTAGATGTTTTTAGCCAGGATTACTGATCTCCTAAACAAACTGCCTCTGTGGCTGCTTGTCTCTTTCATGTAATTTGTTCTTGCAAAATCCCTTCATCTGTTGCCCTTGTGGCAAATATAAGAAGAGGATCCATGTCTCTTCCATTCAATCTTTCTCTCTTTTAACATCCAGTTGTAATCACTTTACCACATGAATTGGGTACATTTTATCATGCTTCTAACACTAGAGAGAGAGAGAGATCATTCACAGCTGGACAATAGTATCCTTTATCTTATATCAGTGTATATATTCAGAGTTCCTGCTCTCCTAAACTGCTGTCACAGCAACTTGTTTTAAAGTGTTTGCATTAAAATGTAATCAGGATTTTGTGCAAGAAACTTTTGTTGTGTTCCAAACACCAGCTTATTAATAACAACGTTATATTATTAAATCCATCCAAGTTTCTGACTTGATTTTTTTTTTTTTTAATCTAAATTCGTTATAGGCACAGGCATGGCTGTGTGGTAAGAAGCTTGCTTCCCAACCACATGGTTCTGGGTTCAGTCCCACTGTGTAACACCTTGGACGAGTGTCTTCTACTATAGCTTTGGGCTGACCAAAGTGTTGTGAATGGATTTGGTAGGTGGAAACTGAAAGAAGCCCATTGTATATATGTATATGTGTATATATATATATATGTATGTATATATATATATATACATACTAGCTTAAAAGTTGCTTTAGCGGGCGGCTTTTAAGCTAGCTCCTGTGAAGGGCTCTTCATTGGGCCTTGAGCCCAACAATGACACTTCACGCATTGAGTACATGTTTTATTAAACTTGACCAATAGTTTTCAAGCAAAGAACAGTTTTCATCAGAACAATGATATAATTTGTCGACTTGGAACTTATTGCAAAGTTGCATAATAAACAGCATTTTTTGTCTTCCCATTCAGGGGTCAGTACAATTTCTTTTCTATCTAACCTTTTCTTTCTCTCTCTCTCTCTTTCTGTTGACTGTTTTCAACCATCACCATTGCCACCACAACTACCATACATACACACCATTCAAACTCCTGATGCCACCATCATCAATACCTTTGACTTCACCGTCTTCTCCTCCACAACCCCGTTACCATCACGACCATCAGTCTACTACCACCCTCACCATCTCTATGCCTACTATTACTCTCATCCCAACATGAGGAATAATAGAAGTGTCATTGAATAGTGAGAGAGGGGGTCAAAGTGTGACACACTAGCACACAGAAATTCATTTTGGCATATAAATATATATATATATATATATATGTATGTATATGTGTCTGTGTTTGTCCCCACTACCATTGCTTGACAACCAATATTGATATTAACTTAGTGGTATGGCAAAAGAGCCCAATAGAATAAGTACTAGGCTTACAAAAAATAAGTGCTGGGGTTGATTTGTTTGGCTAAAAGGCAAGTGCTCCAGCATGGTCACGGTTAAATAACTGAAACAAGTAAAAGGATATCATTAATGATATCATCACAAAAGTTTTAATGTGTGTGTATATGATATTAAATGAAAAATATATTGCAACATTTGTGTACATAATAAATGACTGGGTTTCTTTTTTTCTTTTTTTCTTTTTTTTTTTTCTTTTTTTTTTCTCTCTTCTCTCCCCTAATTGCAGAAAGTGACAGTTCCGATAGTTCAGACAGTGGATCTTGTTCAGACAGTATGGAATCAGATGATGATCAATCAACCCGTGACAGTGAAAATAGTTCAACATCCTTTACTACAGGAGACAAAAGAACTGCTGATATTAGTGGGAATGGCTCTGGAAGTAAGTATAGCTTCAACTCAAGAATATGGACTTTATCATCATCATCATCATCATCATATCTAAATGTTATTAAACCAGCATCATTTGGGTTTTTGTTTTAATGATTTAGCATTCAGATTACCCTGTCAACTATAATACTTATTTATTCGCAATCTTTTGAATTAATCATGCATTATCTCTTAGCTTAAAGATTTCAATGATGTGACTGTTTGTTTTTAGAAGGACATTATAGGGTAGGTGTGAGGAGCCGGATCTGACCATTTAAATGCTAATGGGGTAACACTGATTTCATTATTTCTTTGATATATTTCACTGTGTGTTAACATGAAAATATATAAAAATTGAGTTTGTTTAGTTTGCAGTATACTGTATAACAATTTGTCTCTGTGTACCTGTGTATGTAAGAGCAATATCTGTGTATAGTTTGTACACTCAAGGAGGGCCCAATAAGGCAGTACAGTGTACAGAAAAACACATAAATGTACACATGTATGTATATAAAGGAAAATAAAAATGGAACATGGAAACAATTAATAGAAGAGGACAACGGACAAATTAACATGGAAATCCCCTCATCAGCCATGGAGACCAGACTCATTATAGTTTCAGCATTTTAAAACTTGAAAACATTAAATTCCATGGCATTTGCACCTCTGATTATGCCAGCGGTACAGGGAGTGTCACTGATGTTGATGTGATACAATGAAGGCAACAATGTACAAAGGAGGCAGAAGACTATCAACAGAAACAATGAATACAAACACAAGAGATTTAAAAATTAAAAATGAATGTATATGCACACACACACACACACATTATAGTCTTTCAATGGTGTATCAGAAAAACTCATCCAGTTCAATGTAAACCTTAAACTGTCCAGCAAATAACTAGTATTTAGAATTCCTTGTGTATTCTTGATTGTGTATTGTAATTGTATCCTTTGTTATAAAACCTAAGTTTCAGTGTTACATGGAGAATATGTAGAAATGGAAACAAAACAAGACTTGACATGAGAGATCATGTTTTGTTTGAGTTTTGTACACACACACATACATGTTTCAACCATTACCTCTTTCTTGGCAAGGTAATATGTCTCCATGGCCTGACATATTTTCACAGAATATTCTAAATAAACAACATTCGTTTACAATAATCACATATCAAAACAAGAAAACACAAACACACACATGCATACATACATGAATATATGGCATACTTCTTTCGGTTTCCATCTACCAGATCCACACAGAAGGCTTTAATCAGCTCAGGGTTATAGTAGAAGAAATTTGCCCGAGCTGCCACACAATGAGACTGAACCTGAAACCATGTGACTTGGAAGCAAATATCTTAACCACATGACCTCTAACTATAAAATGGCATTGAAGAACTTTGTTTTTCGAGAAGCTGTAACACTCATTATTGTGCATGTGTGATGTAACTTTCAGTATATTTGATTAACTGGTGAATGTCACAAAGTGAAGCATAAGCCCTCAGATAGTTAATTAAGATCATTACACAGTTCCAAATGTTTCATAAATCCAGATTATTTCACTGAAACTTCAAAGGCTGTTGGAAAAATCTTGAATGTTGCAAGATCTACTTTCCTTTCACTTTAAAAGTTGTCATGTGTTTTGGTGTCTTGAAGTGCCCAGTCAAAAGAAACTAACTTTTTAATTAATTAATCCCATAGCATCAAGATTACTCTGTTAAATATAATGCTTATTTCCTTTTAGGTGTGTGGGGCCAGATCTGGTCAATTTGAGCATGAAACGGGTAGAATATTTGGGTTGGATATGGCCAGTTCAGATGCTAATGGTTTAACCTTTAAGCATTTAAAGCAGCCATATCTGGCCTAAATATTCTATATGCTTTATGTTCAAACTGGCCAGATCTGGCCTTTTACACCTACCCTCTAATGTCATTCTAAAAATAAACAATCACATCTTCAAAATCCCAAAGCTATTAGATAATACATGATTAATTCAAAGCCATGTGAATGCATAACCATTGCATTCAGCAGATTAATCTGAATGCTAAAGTTTTAAAGAGTTTAAAAATTGGATTTTTTTTTTTTTTTTTACCTGCAGCATCTGCTCCTGTGAAGAAACGCCGTGTCATAGATGAAAAGGAGTTACGGATTCCTCTAGAACACAGTTGGCAACGACAAACCAAAATTAGGGGTATTGGAAAACGTGGTATCATTGGAGAAGTCATGTACCATGCTCCATGTGGTAAAAAGCTTCGTACTTATTCAGATGTGATGAGGGTAAGTTTTTTTAAGAGAAATAATATTATCCATGGGAATGATCTATGATGACTGCAGCTAAGTAAATCCTGTCGGATATTATACTAGGAAGCATAAAGTCACTGATTCATGTCACATCACTGACATTAATTTGTGTTTAAGGTCAAGACAATTCACAACAGAATCATTCTAGCAAAGTGTGAATATATGACTAGTTGTTGTGTGTTAGTATATACTGTGTCTTGTCTGTGTATAGTGTACAGTATGTCTTGTCTTGATGCAAGCACAGGTGCATAAGGTACAAAAAAAAACCACCACAAAAACCGTGATGGATTGATGTTACATACCTGAATTAGAATCTGATTGTATTTAATGATGAGTGCACAATATTAATCTAAAACACCTGGCAGCAAAGTAATGAGAACTTACCAAACTTAACAGAACTTGACTAATTTGGTGGTTTACTGAATCAAGACTAAATTCTTTCACTCAACAATAAAATCAATTACCTGAAAGTTAGCCATAGGAGGAAAGACAATGTCTAAATCCTTAGGTATTTATCATTTTTGTTTTAATTGTAGTTAATTCTCTGCTTTCTTTCTATTTCGGTGACAGTATCTAGAGAAAAATGGTATCACAGATTTGTGCAAAGAGAACTTTTCCTTCAGCACTAAAGCTCCCATTGGTGAATTTTTTGAACAGCGACATGGTGAAAATGTAAGAAGTCTTATTGCTTATCTTAACTTCTTTCTATTTTAGCACATTGTATTTTGTAGACACAAGCTTGGTTGTGTGATAAGAGGCTTGCTTCCCAACACATGGTTCTGAGTTCACTCCCACTGTGTGGCGCCTTGAGCAAGTGTATTTTTACTATAGTCTTGAACCAACCAAAACCTTGTGAATGGATTTGGTAGATGGAAACTGAAAAAAGCCTATCATATATGTATGCATGTGTGCATGCGTATCTTTGTGTTTGACTCCCATCATCACTTGACAGCCAGTGTTAGATGTATTTAGAATAAGTGCTAGGCTTTAAAAATAAGTACCAGGGATGATTCATTTGACTAAAAATTATTGAAGGCAATGCTCCAGCATGGCCATAACCCTAATGGTTGAAACAAGTAAGAGATACATTGAACATATCAACATATTAAATATGCATGAAATCTTTTATCTTTTACTTGTTCCCATCATTGGACTGTGGCCATGCTGGAACACTGCCTTGAAGAGTTTTAGTCAAACAAATTGGCCCCCAGCTTTTATTTTTAAGTCTGGTATTTATTCTGTCAGTCTCTTTTGCTGAACCACTAAGTTTCAGGGACATAAAGAAACCAACACTGGTTGTCAGAGTGAATAGGATGCAAACGCAAAGACACACACGCGCACACACACCAGTATGGTGCAGGAATGTTAAATGATGGTGATGATATAATGGGTTTTCACACAGTTTTGGTCAGCAAATTTACTCATAAGGCATTGGCTTGTTTGGGGCTCTCGCAGAAGACATTTATCCAGGATGGAACTGAACCGGAAACCACATACTTACAAAGCAAGCTTCATGACCACATAGCCATGCCCACGCCTATAAAATGAAGAACTGCTAAATAACATTTCAAGTTTTTGCTATTAGTTGATTCAGAACAAAATTAAAGACTTTTTTTTTTTTAAATACCCACTTTTCCATGATTGCATCGGTCAGACAGAATTTGTGGAGGCACAATTTAGATGCCCTTCCTGTCACCAACCCTCACTCATTTCCAAGTATGGTTATATTTCCCTGTGGCCAGACATGTTTCCACAGAATGCTGGAAACAAAGGACACCACTTGAATGACAGTGGCACTTGTTTACAGCTATTACATATTGCTGAGACAATAAAACACAAATACACATACACACACAATGGGCTTCTTTCAGTTTCTATCTACCAAATCCATTCATAAGGCTTTGGTTGACCTGGAGCCACAGTGGAAAACCCTTGCCCAAGGTTGCCATGCAGTTGGATTGAACCCAAAACTACATGATTGGAGACTGAACTTCTTAGCCACATACAGCCATGCCTTTGCCTACATACTTGTGTTTCTTATATTGTGAATATAAAAGTCAAGTGAGCTGGCGGAATCATTAGCATGCTGGACAAAATGCTTACCAGCATTTCATTCATCTTTACATTGCAAGTTCAAATTCTGCCACGGTCGACTTTGCCTGTCATCCTTTTGGGATCAATAAAATTAGTACCAGTTACGCACTGGGATCGATGTAATCAATTTAATCCCTTCCCCAAAATTTGAGGCCTTGTGCTTCCAGTAGAAAGGATTATTATTATTATCATCATCATCAAGACAGCAAGCTGGCAGAATCGTTAGCATGCTGGGCGAAATGCTTAGCAGCATTTCATCCATCTTTACATTGCAAGTTCAAATTCCACCCAGGTTGACTTTGCGTTTCATCCTTTCGGAGTCGATGAAATAAGTACCAGTGAAATACTGGGGTGAATGTAATCGACTAGTCTCCTCCCTCAGAATTTCAGACCTTGTGCCTTTAGTAGAAAGGATTATTATTTATTATTAAGGTGGCATGCTGGCAGACTTGTTAGCATGCCAGACAAAATGCTTGGTGGCATTTCATCTGTCTTCATGTTCTGAGTTCAGATTTCCACGAAGGTCAACTTTGCTTTCCTTCCTTTTGTGGGGGGAAGGGGTCGATAAAGTAAGTATCAGTCGAGTACTGGGGTCAATATCATTGCCTAAACCCCCTCCAAAATTGCTGGCCTTGTGCCAAAATTTGAAGCAATTGTAATCTAAATATGTATGTAACCAAAACTAAATTACATTTTATATAAAGTGCATTACTCTTTTACTTGTTTCAGTCATTTGACTGTGGCATGCTGGAGCACCGCTTTTTAGTCAAGCAAATCGACCCCAGGACTTATTTTTTGTAAGCCTAGTACTTATTCTATCGGTCTCTTTAGCCGAACCGCTAAGTTACAGGGACGAAAACACACCCCCATCGGTTGTCAAGCGATGTTGGGCAGACAAACACAGACACACATACATATATATGATGGGCTTCTTTCAGTTTCCATCTACCAAATCCACTCACAAGGCTTTGGTCGGCCTGAGGCTATAGTGGAAGACACTTGCCCAAGATGCTACGCAGTGGGAATGAACCTGGAACCATGTGGTTAGTAAGCAAGCTACTTACCACACAGCCACGTTTTAATTGAACTATATTTGTATTGAATGTCATGTGTTTTGAAGATGTATATTGGTATTGAATGCATGTAGAATGTATATTCTTTGAAGATAGATTCAAGAAAAAACTCAGTTTTAAATTATTTATTATTGAAAATGTTCAACCACGTCTTGTTTCAGGGATATGTTTTGTTATCTGAGCATGAGGTTTTTGACCGATTTACTCAAGTACAATTCAATCGAAGAAGGCGTAGAAATTTAGACCCTGAAGCTTTAGCACTGAAGAAAAAACGAAAAGAAGAAAAGTATGGTAAGTTGGTTTTTTTTTTTTTTTTTTTTTTTTTTTTTTTTTTTTTCTGTCGAAAATACAAGATACAGGAAATCTCTAAAGAAAATTTGAAGTAATTTCTGCCCTCCACTTCGTTTGAACAACATGGTTGTGTCTCTAAGTTCAGATTCTTTTCTACTTTGGGCACAAAGCCAGAAATTTTGGGTGGGAGGGGGGGCAGTCAATTAGATCGACTCCAGCATGCAACTGGTACTTAATTTATTGACTCCGAAAGGATGAAAGGCAAAGTCAACCTCGGCAGAATTTGAAATCAGAATGTAAAGACAGATGAAATGCCACTGAGCATTTTGCCTGGCGTGTTAACATTTCCTCCAGCTTGCCACCTTAATTTAAGCTCAAATTCTGCCACAGCCAGGATCAATAATATAAATACCAGTCAAGCACTGAGGTTGATGTAATCACCCCCACCACCACCAGTGCTTAACTGGGGTCAGTTACATAGTTCTTGTGCCTGTTGTAGAAAGAATTATCATCATCATTTTTATTAGTATTATTATTATTATTAGGTTGTCCCAAAAGTTCGTAAACACTTGCGAAAATTGAATTTTTACTCGCCAAGTACTAACAAAAACAACAAAAATTATTCCTCAAAATAAAGACCATTATTTTCCAAGACTTTCTACGAACTTTGGGGACAACCTTATATTATCAGTTAGGTCTTTGGTCTGAAGGAAGGCACTGTGGTCAATAGCTTCACAAAATTCTGAGACCAGTAAGATTGCTGCTGAGTTGACATTTTTCTTGAAGAGATGCAAGTCAGCAATTACAGACAAAAACATGAACTGGGAAGGAATTCCAGAAGATTGCTTTGAAGAGAATTAGGCATAAGGAATTAGTGCTGGACTAGGGGTGCAGGTGGGGAAGAACAATATGTGTGGCAAGAGGAAATGTATGTGTATGTTGAGAGTAATACCTGAGCAGATCTGGCATGAGACAAGCCAACTCTGAGGAGTAGAGGTCATTACAAGAGTATTAGCATTGAGAGAAGACAAAGGCTAGAATATGTTGGCCAAGTGACTTTGTGACATGACGTATATTCTTGTCTTGTGCCAATCGTATCTGGATCAATGGCTCTGTCTTTCCAGTACATCTGTACTTGGACAGATCCAGTCTATCCAAACTGTGAGTGAAAGATTAACAACAACTAAAAACCACTTGAAAATTAAAAGATATGCAACAAAGTGCAACATTTTACATCATGTATTATATTTTACTGGTGATTGCATCATGTACCGTTTTCTTTTTTTTTTTTTTTTTTTTGTCTTCGTGCAGAAGCAGCACAACAAGCAGCAGAATTGAAAATGCAAAGGAAATTAGAACGACAAAAGCAGAAAGAAATGGCCAAAAAGGTTAAACAAATAAAAGGTCAGTTTATCTATATGGCTTTGCAGTTTAAAAAATCATTTAATTTTTATTTACAGGTCCTCCTTTCTTTCTCTATCTCACCCTCACACACACACACACACACACACATCTGTATTCTGGGCTACAGAGCTTCAATTCATGTTTTACTGAATTTTGGCTTAAGTTTATTGATTTCTCACTTCAAAAGAATTTTATTTTCAATACTTTTATAAAAATATTTAAATTTTTTTTTTCTGCATTGGAATTCAATAATTTCTTTATTGAAATTCAATAAAAGAACAACCATAATAATTTTTTTTTTTTCTTCAACCTCCTCTTCATTGCTGTGTTCACTTCCTTTTTCAGTTAGACATTTTTAATTTAGTTTCTTTTCACAAATACACACAGGCAAACACAAATGCATATACATATCATGCCTGTATATATATATATATATATATATATATATATTGTGTGCGTGTATAAAAGCTCCTGTTGCTTATAAAGGTATATCTAAATGCACATTTCAAAGGATAAGAATCTAAGAATGATAAAGAATAGAAAACAAAACAAACAAAATGGTTATAATGTGCCAGTGTGTACAAGACATGTAGAGTATGAGAAGATAAGGAATAGCAAGTAGTTAGATTCTTTACATTTTCAACCGTTTCATTGTTCACAACATCTGTCTGTAGGAACTTTTACACACACACTCACACATATATATAGACATACATGCACACTCACACACGTACATACACACATACATATATGTGCATATATACATATACTCACATACATACATGTGCCCTTGCATGTAAAGGACTTTGGGCCAAATTTCACTCCTCATAAAGCATTGGTCAGCCTGAGGCAACAGTAGAAGCCACATGCCCAAGGCAACACACTGTGCTGTGAAGGTCATATCTGAAACCATATGGCTGCCAAGCAAACTTCTTGATC
Source organism: Octopus sinensis (assembly GCF_006345805.1). Classification (NCBI taxonomy): domain Eukaryota; kingdom Metazoa; phylum Mollusca; class Cephalopoda; order Octopoda; family Octopodidae; genus Octopus; species Octopus sinensis. Next base: position 27,259,474 of record NC_043013.1, read on the forward strand.
ACATGTCCATTGTCACCCTTTATCATACCACTTCCTGTAATGAAGGATGGCATCAGATCTGTCCATATTCAATACTCCTACCATCAGCCTTCATTACTCTTCATGATCACTCTTTCTGTTGAAATTCACCTCTCTCTCTCTCTCTCTCTCTCTCTCTCTCTCTCTCTCTCTCTCTCTCTCTCTCTCTCTCTCTCTCTCTCTCTCTCTATCTCTATCTCAATTGCTACCTATGACTTGCTCTCTCTCTTACTATCTCTCATTGTTAACATACATCACTCTCACTTCCATTACTGCCCCCTTCATCATCCTGTCTCCTCCTCTTACTCACTCTTCCCAACCCCACCCATCATATCACCCATGATGCTTTTCTATTCAGTATTCTCATTACCAATAACCCACTGTTAGTTGCTGCCTATCACTGTTTCTCTACCATTACTCCTTCCCCTAAAACTCACTTGCTCCTGTCTGTTCCCCCACCAACCCAACTTCATTCTTTTTTCTCTTACCCTAATTTCCACTTGGTCATCATTGTCTTTTCTATTCACATTTGCTTTGGACACACAAAGACAATGTAAAGTGGGCTTTTTAGCTTTGCAAGGAGACAGAGCAACCTTTCTAGTCTGAACTAAGAACTAATACCAAATAAAAGAGACTCTTTTGTTTCCCCATATGAGAGGACCCCTTTGTTACCAGTGGCATTTTAAAATGCCCTCTGTCCACATGTATCACTGTGCCAGCCTTACTATTGAATGTTGTTATACATCACTGGTCACAATGCACTTCCAGCTCTTTTATGCTTGCACCACTCTTTTCCATCTTTACCTAAATCATCTTCTCATCATTGTAGTGGCCTTCCAAGTCACCTTTTCCAATCTCTTGGATGATAATTGGCAACTGCACAAATCTACCTGTTGTCTGTGAACCTTGTGGCATATTCGGCCCAGCTGAACTTGAATCTTTGGTATTCTGCGATCATGTCATTCATTCCACTCTGTTCTTGAATTACCTAATTTTGGATCTTCTCTCACAGTGATATTCCTTGCATGGGGATCTTTCCCTGGCCCCTTGCATCATAGCCACTCAAAACCATAAGACATTTGTATGTGTGTGCAACAACAAAGTTAATTGGGGTTTTTTGCTGTTACTACGTGTGCCACATAACAAAGACCACATCAAAAATTTTGTGAAACATTAAGTTTAACATCCACATCCTTTACAACTTCCTTTTGAACTGCTGCAAAAGATGGCTTCTTCTCAGTCATCTTAAATAAGAATAAGGTTCTATATTGTATGTACTGCAGCAAAAGACAAGAAATCACACAGCAACAGTTTTAGCAGGGCCCTCTTAACAACATTATAAAACACTGGGGAAAGCAATATACTGGGGCTTGTAGTGTTTATTGACAAACAGTAAACCACTGCAGGCATAAGATTAGCATTGAGCTCCTGGACACATGGGGTTTCTAGTAAACTGCCCAACATGTCCATCTTTTGTGATGGCTGGTTTGTTGACAAATTTACACCAAATACATTCTTTTTTTTTAGTTTATTTTTTATAAATATATAAGGTGCAGGCATGGCTGTGTGGTTAAGAAGGTTGCTATGCAACCACATGGTTTTGGGTTCAGTTCCACTGTGTGGCACCTCGGGAGCAGGTGCCTTCAATGCCTTCAGAGTGAATTTGGTAGACAGAAACTGTGTGGAAGCTCATCATATATAAGTGCGGAAGGGTAATTCTTTGTGTTTGTCATTTCTTGGCTGCTGGTGTTGGTTTGTTTACATCCCTGTAACTTAGCAGTTTAGCAAGAGACCTGTAGAATGCGTGCCAGACTTTAAAAAGAAAAAAAGTATTGAGATTAATTAGTTTGACTAAACTCTTCATGATATTACACCACCATGGCTGTGGTCCACTGAGTGAAACGAGTAAATGATAAAGATACATGATGATTATTGTTTTTAAAATCATTAAAACTTACCAGAGTTTTGGTAAGGGTGAAATTGTGAGCCAATTCCCCAAAATTAGTGGTCATAATTAACAATTTCTGGAAGTCCAGAATTCTTTAATCAGAATATTTCTATATAACACAGGTTATGTGTGTGTGTGTAGCATATGTACATATATGCCAATTTTTCTGTTGATATTAAGAAATATCATGTTAAAATGTAAAAACTCGGTTCCTGAAAACAATGCGCAGTTGTGATGGCACTAAATGTAACTAAACCAATCCTATTCCAGCTGTTTAAGAAGATAAATTAAAGCACTCATTTATTGATTTTGTGCCAATATTTTTCAGATATTGGAAATTTAAAAAGAAACAACAAAAATATCCTCTACTTTGGCTAGATTGAACTAACATTTTTATAATATTATATAATATTTTATTTTATTTTTCCTACCTCTCTGCCATTTTATTCAGAACTGTACTAAATTATGAGCTGTAGTGGGAACAATAAACTAAACAAAAGCAAAGGATATTTTTTTCATCCTGTTGCTTCGAGGAGTCTGAATATAATTTGGATGTTCTTTAAATCTTTTCCTTCAATGATCCCTACTTAACTATCTTTGGCAAGATGACAGCATCATTAAAGAGTCAGGGAAAATGCTTTGTGGTATATCTTTTTGCTCTTTACATTTTAAGTTCAAATCCTGTTATGCTCATCTTTGCCTTTTCACCTTTCCAAGGTTAATAAAATAAAATACAGTTGAGTACTAGAATTGATGGTACTTACTTCCCTCGAAATTGCTGGCCTTGTGCCAAAATTAGAACAAATTATTATTATTAAGGCAGCAAGCTTGCAGAATAATTAGCACAGTGGGTAAAATGCTTAGCAGCATTTCATCTGTCTTTATATTTTAAGCTCAAATTCCACCGAGTTCAGCTTTGCCTTTCATCCTTTCAGAGTTCATAATTTAAGTACCAGTGAAACACTGGGGCCAATATAATCAACTAATCCCCTCCCTCAAAATTTCAGGACTTGTGTCTTTAGTAGAAAGGAATATTATTATTGCCTTTGCACAGCTTCTAACACTGGAAATGTATTACAGTGTCAGTTGTTCACTACCAGTGAACTAAGGTAACACCTCTTATTTTTCAAGCCCCTTCTGGAGTATTCAAGTGGTTCCAAGCAGTGCTGTTTTCTGCAAGTGCTTCACCCTTATTGCAGCCCCTATTTGTTCCACATACTTCCTGAGATTTTTGCTCACTGTTCCCAGAGTGCATTATTATTATTATTATTTCACTTCTAAGACTTCTTAATTTCTCTTGCTCTGGCTAATTCTGTAAGAGCAGACCTGATGTCAAGGGTTTCACAGGGTCTGCTTCCATGATGCTTATCACTCAAGTACCAATCTCAAGATCTGTGCTATCCCCAATAAAAGCAGTTTTCTGAGCATGTTCTACCCTCATGTCACTCCAATATCCCCGACAAATTTCTCAAACTTGGTTGTTGATAATTTTTTTTATTATTAAGTTTGGCCCTTGTGACCAATAAAGCAAACATCATCATCATCATCATCATCATCATTATTATTATTATTAAGGCAGAAAGTTAGCAGAATTGTTTGCCTGCCAGACAAAAATGCTTCGCAGTATTTCATCCGTCTCTGCATTCTGAGTTCAAATTTGCTAAGTTCAACTTTGCCTTTCATCCTAATGGAGTTGGTGAACTAAGTATCAGCTGAACTCTGGGATCAATGTAATTGACTAGTGCTCTCCTCCTAAAAAAATTTCAGGCCTTGTGCCTGTAGTTGAGAGAATTATTATTATTATTATTATTATTTGATGCGACAATCTGGCAAACTGAACATTTTGTGGTATTTGTTCTAACTCTTTACATTTTGAGTTCAAATCCCAACTTGGCTTTTCATTTTTCTGGGTTAACTGAAATAAGATACCAGTCAAATATTGAGGTCAATGCTATCAAAGGAACTCCTCTCATTAGAATTGTGGACCTTATGCCTAAAGAAGGAACAATTATTATTATTAAAAAGTGAAAGATTAGTAGAAAACTAAGAATTTCAAGAAAGATACCTTGTGGTATTTCTTCCTGCTCTGTACATTCTGACTTCAAATCCTATAATGGGCAATTGATTTTAAGTACCAGTCATGTACTGCCATCAGTGGTATCAGCCAGCCCCTGCTCTCAAAATTGCTGGGCTTGTCCCTGAATTAGAAACATGGCAAAGTTATTAGGGTGTTTCACAAAATGCCTTCAGTTATTTCTGTGAAATTCCACCAAGGTTAACATTACCTTTCATCCTTTTGGGGTTTCATATCACTAAATCTTTCATCTCCATGTACCGTGTGTAAAGTAAATCAACCAAAACCAGTACACTTACTTAAATGAATTTACAAATTAATCAATTATGGAACTATACGCAAAAAATAGTATCTGTACTATCAAATGGTACAGATATATATATGTGTGTGTGTGTGTATGTATCATCATTTAACATCCATTGTCCATGCTGGCATGGGTCGGCATGGTTTCTATGGCTGGATGCCCTTCCTAACACCAATCACTTTACAGAGTGTGCTGGGTGCTTTTATGTGACACTGCACGGGTGATTTGATGTGGCACCACCTTAAGTGCTTTACACCACCAGAAGGATCAGTCTTAACACTTCTGCTATGGAGTACATCCTTCTTGATTGCAGCAACATACCTCAGTCCTTTGTCACCTCACCTGAAAGGTAGGTTTTTATATATATATATATATATATATCACGTGATCACGTGACCAACCAGACCATCAGATGTTGCTACACATCGCTGGTCACAATGCGTTCACATTGTTTTAGACTTCGAATGACGCCACCCCGCTGGCTAAGCGAGCAGGCCAACAGAAGAAAGAGTGGAGCAGGGATCACCACCCCCTGCCGGAGCCTCGTGGTGCTTTAACGTGTTTTTGCTCAATAAACACACACAACACGCTGTCTGGGAATCGAAACCGCGATCCTACAACCGCGAGTTTGCTCCCCTAACCACTAGGCCATTGCGCCTCCACATATATATATATATGTATATTGTTCTAGAGACAGGGCCATTAAGAGTTAAGTGTCTTTCTTGTTTCTAAAAGGACAGTGAATTAGCAATAATTAGATGCAAATTATTGACCCTGCTGTTACTTTTGCAGTTTGCTATCATAAAATGAAACTTTATCTGGGTTGTGAAACTTATAAAATTCAGTTTATCACGGTAATAACTTAATCCTTCTTCCATATCATGAATAGTTTCTTTTGGCTGGAGACATTTGTTAACACTTTAGAATCCATCTCAAATAGCTTAACTAAACTCTACTTCACTTACAATCTTCATTTCTTGAATAAAAAAAAAAAACAGAACGGTAACATAAATATCTTCAATGCCACAAAAGATTCTTAAGTACCAGTACTTAGCTCTGGTTCCATGGCACTAAACAGATGGGACATAAACCTTTCTTTAATTAGTATGCTGGTCTATATCAGGTAACATTTTCAGATGATTATCCAATAATTATTTATGACAACTAAGGAATTAATTGCACAGGTGCTGGTATGACTGGTAACAAGTGCTGGTAACAAGTTTGCTTCCCAACCCTAGGGTTCAAACCCACTGTGCGACACCTTGAGCAAGTGTCTTCTATTATAATCCCAAGCTGACCAAAGCCTTGTGAGTGAATTTGGTAGTCAGAAACTCACTGGTCATATTTAAACAGACATTAAATTATATTGATGTGTGTGTGCTTATGTCTCATTGTCTTGACATTGTGTAATAGTTGTAAATGAGTGTCACTATCATACAAGCAGTGTCATTCATTTTCAATATACTGTGAGAACATGTCTGCTGATGGGGAAACGTTAACTCGCTTGAAAACAGATGAGGATTGGCAACAGAAGGGCATCCAGCCATGGAAAATCTGTCTCTAATAAACTCCTTCTGATCCATGCAAGCAGGGAAAAGGGGACATTTAACATGATGTGTCGGTGGCATGTAAAAGGTACCTTTAAAACATTGGGCCTCATGGAGGCAATGACAAATTACCTTTGGTAATATGCTGTGCTTGAGAAGATCCATCAATCCAAGTGAAATCCTAGTGGTGTCACACAGCTGGCACCCCTGACACTCTCAGAGTGGAAGGGCATCCAACTGTAGAAACCATGCCAAATTAGACTGGAGTCTGGTGCAACCCCTCAGCTTACCATCCAACCCATGCCAGCATGGACAACAGACATTAAATGATGATGATGTGCTTAAAAAACAGCTGTTGGAGATTTAAATAGAAGACCTATTTCTGATCAGTGAAAACCATATTTAACTCCAGTCCATTCATTTCAGCGCATTACAATTTCAGATATTGGTGATAAAAACTGACAGTAATGGAGGCCATATTTTTAGAGATGCTGTATGTTGTACTTTTTGAGATGTTTTAACCCTTTGAGGACCATGTTTCTGATTGCCCATGTGATTCCTTATAATTTTGCAAATAATCAAGAATTTGAAGGACTTAATCAATCAACTAACTTCACTGTATATTTCTACTTGGAATTGATGCTTAAAACATAACTTATCAAAAGGTTCCTACCATAAAATTATGGTGTAAAAGTTTTGAGACATGAACAATTTTAAACAGGCAATTTTCTACCAAAGGACCAGCAGTGGTATCCAGTTGATTGGTCTGAAGAAAAGGAAGTTACGGCTACATTGATTGATTTGATGGGAATTAATAATGGTGTTTAACACTGTCTTTTTTTCTTTTTTTTTTTTTACATGCATTTTCTCCACCAGGCAACTTGTCTCTTTTAACTCCCAAGTGTTTAAACTGGCCACATCAAGCCCAAATATTCTATCTGTTTTATGTTCAAACTAGCCAGATTTGGCTTCTTGCACTCACCCTACAATGTTATTTCAAAAACTAAACTCTACCATCATTAAAATCTTAAGGCTACAAGGTAATGAATGATTAATTCAAAATGATGTGAATTAAATAAGACCATTATATTTGATAGAGTAAGCCAAGAAACGTATTTCATTTAATTTGTTTTCTCAGTATGATTACAGTAAAAAGTTACTAAAACTACCTTTTTATCTCTTTGAACCCCACGATTTTAGCTTTAGAGGCTTCCAACCATCAGAACTGGAAAAATAAATCAGTTTCTATTGAAAATATTTCTATAGGCACAAGCATGGCTGTTTGGTAAGAAGCTTGCTTCCCAACCACCTGGTTCTTGGGCAAGTGTCTAATATAGCCTTGAGCCAACCAAAGCCTTGTAAGTGGATTTCGTAAATGGAAACTGAAAGAAGCCCCTCATATATATCCATGTATATATATATATATATATATATATATATATATATATATATATATATATATGTGTAAAGCAGTGTTATTTTATTCCAAATGGGTAGAAATATAGGAAAACTAGAAATTGAAAATGCACTGAGAATAGTTAAAATATTTCTTATTATATTTAAAGATTTAACCGGTTTCACAGTTTACACTGATTTTCAAAAGTTTGAATTAGAAAAATATGGCTCATGTCACAGCTGTTTTGCTTCTGACTGGTGTTTGAAGCTTGTCCTATCTTTATAGGGAGTTCATGGCTCAAATTAGTACATGTTTTGAATAGGGTTTGATTGGTAGAGGATAGTCCACATGATTGCTCTTAGAAATTTTTTGTAGGTTCCCCACTTAGAAATTTTTTGTAGCATCAAGGGACAATGTTTAGCATAGTAAGTTACGGCTGATACAGTTGACTGAACAAGTCAAGTGGTGGTATTTAACAACCAAAGTTCTGAATATTTTCTGCCAAGTGTTTGTAAAGAATGAACACATGATTAAGTTTAGAACCTTCTGTACGTTTCCCACTACGTCCATGCGTTAGTGTCATGTGGCAGTATATTTTGCACCTAAAATGAAGGCCAGCACAGTTGAGTGATCATATTTAGTTACAATCAAGGCACTCCAAACTTAATCTGTCTGGTGGAAGAGTGGACAGGAGTCATTTATATGTAGTCCAGTGGCTAAAGTTTAGGTTGTTAGCTGTGTAGGTTCCTCATATTAAGCAGCAGAATGAGTTTTGTGTGTGAATAGTTATTTTTGTATATATTTCATTAAAGTTTGTTAAGTCTGGGTTTGTATTTTTGTATGAAAATATACTCTTTGTTTATCCATACACGGATAAACTAATTTGAGCCATGAACTCCCTATAAACATAGGGCAAACTTCAAGCACTAGTCAGAAGCAAAACAGCTGCAACATAAGCCACGTTTTTCTATTTCAAATTTGTGAAAATCAATGTAACCTGCGAAACCGGTTAAGTCTTTAAATATAATTAAATATAATAATAAAAAATATTTTAACAATTCTCAGTGCATTTTCAACTTTCATTTTTCCTCTGTGTGTATGTGTATATCTATGTATATATATTTGTGTGTATGTATATGTATTTATGTGTGTGTATATGTATATGTATGTGTGTGTATGTATATATATATATATATATATATAATATATATATATATATATATATATATATATATATATACATACATATGTATGTATATATCCATGTATACATATCTATGTGTGTGTGTGTCTTTGTATCTGTGTTTATCCCCACAAAACCACTTGACAACTGGTCTTGATGTGTTTGCTTCCCCGTAACTTAGTGGTTCCACAAAAGGGGCCGATAGAATAAATACCTGGCTTTAATTAAAAAAAATTTTAAAAGCTCTGGGCTCAATTCATACAACTAAAATTCAAAGCAGTGTCCCAGCATGGCCACAATCAAATGACAGAAACAAGTAGAAGAATAAAAGAATATATCACTGTATCTGTCTGAACTTGTTGACTACTACAGTCACATCATTTGGCGTATAAACACCTTTCAGTGTTTCATACATATGCTCTTGTAATCAAATACTATCATCAGCATCATCATCATTTATCATATGTATTTGTATTAACACTGTACTGATACTAATTAGTATTGACACTGTATTGGCACTAATTAAATATATTTAATTAGTGTCAACTCTAGTATAAGTAGGTTAGCTCCTAATAATCAATTTTACAACTCTGCTCCTATACCAGGTTATAGTTATATAGGGGTTCCTAATGTCTTTGGGGCTCGGAATTGACTCTGATTAAGGTTGGAGTGCACAGGCGATATATATATATATATATATATATATATCATCATCATCGTTTAACGTCCGCTTTCCGCGCTAGCACGGGTTGGACGGTTCGACCGGGTCTGGGAAGCCAGGGGCCGCTCCAGGCTCCAGTCTGAATCTGGCAGAGTTTCTACGGCTGGATGCCCTTCCTAACGCCAACCACTCCGTGAGTGGATTGGGTGCTTTTTACGTGCCACCTGCACAGGGGCCGGAGGGTCCGGCATCGTCACGATCGGTTCGAGCATTTTAACGTGTCAGCGGCACGGGGGCAACGAGGTCCGGGGTACTTTGGGGATCGGGGTACTTTGGGGATCCGGGGTACTTAGAATGGGTAGGGGGTATGTGGAATTGCTGCAGAAAGCAGCCCGGGTCTTTGTAGTCACAGCATATCTCCAGAGATCTCGGTCCTTCGCCATTGCCTCAGTGAGGCCCAATGCTCTGAGGTCATGCTTGACAACCTCATCCCATGTCTTCCTGGGTCTACCTCTCCCCCTGATACCTTCAACTGTTTGGGAGTGGCACTTCTTCACACATCTCTCTTCATCCATCCGCAGCACATGACCATACCATCGCAAGCGTCGCTCTTGCACACCACATCTGATGCTTCTTATATCCAGCATTTCTCTCAGGATACTTACACTCTGTTTTGCGTGCACACTGACACTACACATCCAGCGGATCATGCTAACTTCATTTCTTTCAAGTCTACGCATGTCTTCTGCAGTCACAGCCCATGTTTCATTACCGTGAAGCATGGCAGTTCGCACACATGCATCATACAATCTACCTTTTGCTCTGAGGGAGAGACCTTTTGTTGCCAGTAGGGGTAGGAGCTTTCTGAACTTTGCCCAGGCTATTCGTATTCTAGTGGTGATACTCTCTGTGCATCCACCTCCGCTACTAACTTGGTCACCCAGGTAGCGGAAACTATCAACTACTTCTAGTTTCTCTCCCTGGAGTGTGATGGAATCTGTTTTCTGAGTGTCTGTTGTGTCTATTGTCCCTGTGCATCTGCCGCACATGAAAGCTATCTTATCTGTTAATTTCCCTTTAATGTTGCTGCACCTCTTATGTGTCCATAACTTACATTGGGTGCATCTTATGGAGTTTCTACCTGTACCTTTCCTACAGGTTGAGCAGGGCCACCTACCCGAGGGGATGTGTGCTGAGTACCTCTTGCTGCTTACTAATACATATATATATATATATACACATGGATGGATGGACGGACGGACAGACGAAGATATATATAGCTAATTTGTTTTTAACAGTTAAACTTGAAGCAGATGAAGCTATAAATTGTAGTGTGTAAAATATTCTGGTTAAAAATGATTTTTGATACAAAAAGTCAAAAGCTGCCTGTGAGATATAAACGTGTGTGTGTGAAATAATATCAATTGTTTGTCATTATGTTGTAAATTGTAATTATTACAGCAATAAATCAAATATTGTATATAAATATAATTTTATATTGGAATGGTTGAAGAGGATATGAAATATTTCAGATTCAAGAAAATATTTACCAAAGATGAATTTAAAGTTGTTGCAACAATTTTTTTTTTTTTTTTTTTTTTTTTTTTTCCTCTCTCTCTCTTCTGAATTCTACCAATTATTGCTGGACGCAATCTTGACCATTTCTATTGTTGTTTCATTATAGAAAACGCGTACAAACAAGTACGCTGGGAACAGCATATAGGTTAGTTTAACCATTTATGCATTTGCTTTTTGGTCTTCGTTTGTTGAACAGTTTTTTTGTTTTTTTTTTCTTTTGCCTTAATTCTTGTTTGCTTGCCTTGACATCATGTCTTTGTTCTGTTCCAAAACCAATGTATAACTGCTGTGTAGGAGTGAAAGAATCAATGTGGCGGAATGATTTTTAACAATGAACATCACTGAAAAGCTATAAATAGAATTCTGGAAATTCTAATCAAGATAAACTCACTCTCCTCACTCTCTGTTTCTAAGTTAAATTGGAATTTTACCAAAATGTCTACATATTACCATATTTGATGGCATAAAAGATGCACGGGTATATTAGGTCAGGTCAGGTGCAAGAAGCATACACTGTACTGCACATCACTGCATCCACAGTTTGTTGGGGATTCCCTACCGTTCCCTTTGCACCCCTCAGGTGACAACCCTCCAACTCATGGGTCCATTTGGGATAGTTGTTGCTGGTGAGTTTTACGAGGTCAAAGTGAAAATCCTACCTCAATCTGTTTTAGTCGCTTTTTACGACACGCAGAAGAAATGCTGGATCTATTCTTTGGCATGCCAGTCCCTACAAAGCTATGGCATATTAGATGCAACCCAATTTCAGCAGGGCATATTCAAGAAAAGAGGTTTTAACACATTAAAGCTTATGTGAGGCCCAACTTCTCATAAATGGCTTCAGCTGATTTTTGTTTACTTTCTTTTATAAACATTTATCAAGAGGGACAAAAAGAAAATTGTATCTTATATACCATCAACTATGGTAAGTTTTTGCTTTCTTTCTGGCCATAAAGAAAAGCTTAGTTTCAGCACCACAGCTTCAATCCAAATTACTTGAAACTGGGAGCTGAGGACGGACAGAGGAGATGAGTGAAATTCTGCTTTAATCTCTAGAAGTGGTTCTTTTCTAGTTGTGACATTTGAACATTACTAATGCTTGTACTAGCTATATTTCAGCCTAAGCATTTCTCTTCGGGATTTTTTGTTTTTTTTTTTATGCATGATTAGTAAAAACTAATTCAGGTGATCAATGGAATTGTCTGTTTTTAGGCAGCTTTTTTTGCTTCTGAGTGTTATTTACAGAAATTTTACTCCAGCTTTTCCTAATCCTACTCTTAATATTTCATTGAAATTATTACAAAAATAGATTGTAAAATCAATGCTAAAACCTTTTCATATTGATTTTAACCCTTTGGAAATGCAGATAAAAGCGTAGTTAAGCTGCAACTAACTTGAAATAGCTTAATGTTAGTTATAATGTTCGACTAACTTCAGTTGAGTATCAAAAAGAAAAATGTCAAACCCGATGATGGGATCTATTTAATATTGTTTTACTTAACATTGTTATGAGCTTTAATGGAGGCAGGAAGCTGGCAGAGTTGTTATGGTACCAGGCTAAATGCTTAGCAACATTCCATTCGTCTTTATTACTGAGTTCAAATTCTGCTGCGGTCGACTTTGCCTTTCATCCTTTCAGAATCGATAAAATAAGAACCAGTTGAGGTCTCAGGTCGATCTAATCAACTTACCCCCACCCCTGAACTTACTGGTCTTGTGCTAAAACTTGAAACCATTATTATGAACTTTAATGCCACCACCACATTCTATTTAGAATGGCATTAACCAATATATTCCCCTTTCTTTTTGCAAGATAATAGCACATCATTTTAGAGAGATTTAACTGCTGTTTCTAGCAAGCCGAATGATCACACAGAGGCTCCATCAAGATGGTGCCACATCATGTCAGACATTTGTTTCTTCATAGTTAACATGGTGTGTTACTTAATCCAGCTAAGAACTGGACTGTTGCAGTCTTGAGTTTATTTTAGTGTCTTCTTGGGCCCACTCGCGTCACCCAACTCCTTGTTTGTTTCATTTAGTTAGGGACATGTTATAAACTCACCATCCATACACAGAATATGATGATGCTTTGACACTCTGCAGTTTATGGTGTCACTGATGATGCTTATGATGATGATGAGGAAGAAGCCTGATCTGTTAGTTTTGCTGAATGTTGCAGCCATTCAAGCCTCAGAACCATCCACTCATCATATCATTGTTACTCAAGCATGACAGTGTGGTTAAGAAGCTCACTTTGCTATCATGTCGCTGCAAGTTCAGTCCCACCACAAGTGTCTTCTACAAGTACCCCCAGGCTGACCAATGCTTTGTGAGCAAACTTGCTTGATGGACACTGTGTGGAAGCCCATGATGTATGGATGTGTATTTCTCCCTGTCCCTTGAACTACCATTTGACACCTGGTGTTAGTTTCTTTATGCCCCTATAACTTAGTGGTATGCCAAAAAGAGACTGATAAAATAGGTGCCAAACTTAAAAGAATAAGTACTGGGGTCAATTTGTTGTGATTAAATCCTTCAAAGTGGTGCCCCAGCATGGCCACAGTCCAATGACTGACACCAAGTTGTATTGGTAGGTCAGTCTCCCAGCAAACTCAGCATGAGCCGAGTTGCAAGACAAATGCTGGGGCTGTTTGAATTATAATACATAATTCATTACAATACATAATTTATTATAATACGTGCGTGAACCCTGCTTTATGAGGGAAATGATTTCCCTTTAAACATCAGTCCATTTTCAATACTATAATCACATGTTACAACAGACTGGAGGTTTGCATTGACAATTAATCGCTAACCTTAATTGAACCATATTAAACTAAACTACATCTAATGCTTAAAACAAAATAACTCTGAATGACACGATTTCATCTAACTTCGCCTTACTTAGAAGAATTTCAATATCCAGTTGTTTGTTTGTAGTCGCATCATAATTTGGTTGGAATTATCCATTGTTGTTTGTGTTGCTTACATATTTATATATTTATTTTCTTTAAATTTAATCTTTCTTTCCATTGTCATCTTATATAATATAATTGTGAAATAATGATACTGTTTATCAATATGGTCACTTGTTCGGTGTTACATTGGAGTGTGTGATCTACCTAAAGTAATATGAAATATGGATGATGCTTCTGGTATTATAGGGAAAGGGGTAGAATTGCTGTCAGAGCTTTTGATATCTAACGTTTCTGGTTGTTGATTATTTCCTCCGCCTTGTACTCCTCCCTCGCATATGCCTCCCCCCTCTCTCTCTCTCTCTCTCTCTTTGACTGTTTTGAATTAAATGTTTTTAGGAAGTTTTCTTTTTTTGCCTTTTCTAAACATTTACTTTTTGTCCTTGTTCGCATCCAGCCATTGAACGGAAACAAATGAAAGAACAAGAAAAGCAGGTTAAACAACAGGAAAAGCTAAAACGTCAAGAACAACTGCGAATGGAACGAGAAATTCGGGCTCAACAAGTCTTGGAGGTAAGTCGATGCATCATATTCCTCTTTTGAAATATTGTTCATGTTTGGTAAGTTTTTTTTTTTTGTTTTTTTTTAAACCTTTGTTCTGTATACTAATTCTAGCAATCAGTACCGATTCTATGTATGATAAATCCATATAAATTGTATATTATTTATTGTTAAAAAATACTATTTAGCTGCTTGTTATACTCTAAAAAAAAGGCAATTAAGCAGCTTAATGGGGAACAAAAGATTTCATAATTGCTAATTAGTCTGAGTTTCAATAGCTCTTAATATAATTTCTGTATCAGTAGTGATCATCATCATTATCATCATTTTGTGCTGGCTTTCCATATTGGCATGAGCTGGACAAGGTATCTCAGTAGGAGATGACACTTCCCTCCTAAATGGATTGGAGGACCATGGTTCACTTGTATGTTGCATTTGCAGCATAGTTGCTGCATAAAGTGGTTGTTGCCCTTCTCAACAACAATCATTCTATGGAGTGCTCTGGGTGCATTTCATCATGTCACCTGCACCAGACAGGTTGCCGTGTCCTCAGTAAGGCTAAAAAAAATCCTCTTTGGTCTCCACTTATTCACCAACCACATTACAGTGTGATGTGTTTTACTGTCACACCAGCACTAGTAAGGTTGCCTTGTACGCTGCAAGACTTAAAGAGGAGTCCTCTCTTCTCTTAGGTGTCTCCATTTGTTCAAGGCAAGATGATCAAAGTACAATTAGAGAAACAAAGTGATTGGAGTGAGTGGATGTCGGAAGAGGAAGTGTCATAACAAAATTTTTGCATAATTACAATATAGGCTAATTAAATACAATTTTACTAATTTAAACATCTTTTTCTTTCTTTATTCAATACAAAATAATACTTAAGCACCACTGTGGTTGGTGATGGTGATTGGGATCAATATCATCAAAGATTTTGCTACTAACTGAATAAATAGGATCCAAAGGAAATGCATTTTATCGCTGCTGGAATCTAACACATTATAAACTCTCGTTAAATGCTTAATTATTACTCTTTTTTAAGTTGTTGATTAATTTATGAAATTATCTACATGATTATTGAAGCCAGCATGGCTGTGTGGCCAACAAGTTGGCTTCCCAACCACATGGTTTTGGGTTCTGTCCCCCTGCACGGCACCTTAGGCAAGTGTCTTTGGCTATAGTTCTCGACTGATCAAAGCTTTGTATGTGGATTTGGTAGGTGGAAACTGAAAGAAACCCCTTCATATGTTTGTGTCTCTTTTTCTTGCCATCATTTAATTGTTGTAAATGAATGTCATTCATTTCCAATATTCTTTGGAAATGTGTTTGGTACAGTTCTATATTTAAGAGATGAGGAATTATCTACATTATTTACATTTGACGGATATTTGTCCTCATCTTGTTTGTTGTCAACACAACGTTTCGGCTGATATACCCTCCAGCCTTCATCAGGTGTCTTGGGGAAATTTCGAACCTGGGTTCTCATTCCTAAAGTATTTTTCGATGTTGTTGTTGTTGTTATTATTATTATTATTTAGGTCATTGCCTGGAATCGAACTCAGAATCTTGGGGTTAGTAGCCTGCATTCTTAACGCCTTATACCTGTGGGCATATGGCTTAGTGGTTAAGAGTACAGGCTACTAACTCCAAGATTCCGAGTTCGATTCCAAGCAGTGACCTTAATAATATCGAAAAATACCTTAAGAATGAGAACCCAGGTTCAAAATTTCCTCAAGACACATCCACCTTTCCATGTTTGCATGGGTCAAATGGAATTTGTTAAGGTGGATTTTTTTACATCAAGATACCTTTCCTGTTCTCAACCTTTACCTGTTTCCAAATGAGGTAATATTTCCCCACAAGACATTTTCTCAGAAGATTGGAAATGAAGGGTGCCACTTGTATGACAACAACACTCGCTTACAACTATATCATATGATATCAAAGCAAGGGGACAGTAAAATACATACACACACACAGAATGGGCTTCTTTCAGTTTCCATCTACCAAGTCAACTCACAAGGCTGTGGCTATAGTTGAAGACACTTGCCTGACGTGGGACTGAACCTAAAACCATGTATTTTGGAAGCAAACTCCTTACCACTGAACCACACCTGTTCCTTTATTTCAATTAATTTTTGAAATGATGAGTAATTTAGGAAAACAACTTTATCGTTCTTGCACTAATGTTTTGAAACATAGATTAACATGAATTTCAGATCGCTTTAAAGCAGGAACCAGAGATGACAGCTTCAGGTGGGTTAGTACCAAAAGATTCAAGTTCTTGTAATCTTCTTGAAGCCATGTTGTTGAAAAATAAATTTTAAAAATTGCTCAGCTCATCTCTTGTTTGGTTCCGTAACTTTCAGGGTAAACATGGCTCTGTACATGCTCTTGAAATTCCTTTAAATGGTAGTTTTCTTTTAAATATGTTTATTGTTTGAACTGTGTTTACTTTACATATATTTCTAGCTGTTGATGTTTATTCAAAACCTCTCTTAATTATCAACTTCTTACCCTTCCAGTCCAATCTGTTTTGGTATCACCTGGAACGAGTAAGTCGCTGCATGAATATTTCAAAATGCGAATGTATTTGAAACTGTGTACTCTGATAGACATTATCAAAGTACATTTTTTTAATATAAATTGTAGTGTACAGGCTGTAGTTTTATATGTAGAGATTTGCTTGCTACCATTATTTTTATTATTATTATTATTATTAGCCTTTGCTAACATGGACTCTAACTTGGTTTCTTTACTTTATACCCCATCTCCCTTTTTCTTATGTATCTTTTTTAATTGCTGCTATGGTATTTTTGAAGATTTTGTTCTTGCTTTTTATTTATTGTTGTCCATTTTATTGTTTGTTTGTTTGTTTTGTTTTGTTTGTTTTTTTGGTGGTTGATTTGGATTTGTGACTTTCTCATCACATTATGTATCTTGCTGCAAAGAAAAAATAGTAATAATAATAGGAGTAAACATAATTTTGTTATCATACTTATAGCTTAAAGCTATGAAAAAGTTTGGTCCACAGGGAGTAAACATAATACATTATAAGTTCAAAAACATCAGCCTACTAACCAAATGAAGTTATAATAATAATAATAATAATAATAATCTTTTAAATATATACTCAAGGCTTGAAATTTTGAGAGTGGGGGTTTAATCAATTACATCAAACCAGTGCCTAACTGGTGCTTATTTTATTGTCCACCCCTACCCATCCTCCCAAATTATAAAAAGCAAAGTTGATCTTGGTAGAATTTGAACTCTGAATGTAAAGCCAGAAAAAAAAAATTCCACTAGCCATTTTGTCTGGCATGCTAATGATTCTACCAGCTTACTGCCATAATAATAATGATAATGATAATAATAATAATAATAATAATAATAATAATAATAATAATAATAATAATAATAATAATAGTAGTAGTAGTTCTTTCTAATTTGGGGGCAAGGTAATCAATTTTGAAGGGCGGGGTAAATCAATTATATCGATCACCAGTGCTCAGCTTGAACTTATTTTATTGCACCCACCCAAACCGATAGGATCAAAAGCGAAGTCAGCCACAACGGTGTTTTGTACTCCGAATGTAAAGAGAGCTGGAAGAAATGCCACCAAGCATTCTGCCCAGCACAGTAACAATTCTGCCAGTTCATTGCTATTATAATAATAATAATAATGATTATAATATTGGAATCTGTGTGAAATGAAGAGAGGAGATTGTCCTCGTTATAAACAAACAAGAGGAAAAAATATGCCTGTCAGTTTCTTGGACATCATCTGTCGATACATAGGATGTATTGTTAGAACCAGCTCAGCTTCTACATGGCTTTAGACATGAAATACATTCACACACAAACACACACACGTGCACAAAATCTCAACTGTATGCACTTAGAATGCAGGAAGTTGAGTTTAGTGTTTGACTGTGACTCTGAGGTGTGGAAATAAGTTGTAGATCTTATTACTGTTTGTCATGGTGCTGTGCCCCACAAAAAACAGGGCACCCTTCTCTGACTGCTATAATTTGATTGATTAACCAATGGAAAATGCTTTCGTTCCTAATTTATGATTAAGTTTTGTTAGCAGTTAGGGAAGGCATCTAAGTGTAAAAATATCCATTGTTCCAGAAAGTAAACTACTTCATTAGAAATAGTATGCTTTAACCACAAAAAAAATAATAAATAATAATAAATTAAAAAAAGAATCATTAAAAAACATTCATAAAATAGAATATAAGTTTATATGTGTGTCAAATTTTACAAATAATAATTAAAATTTCTAATTTAATTGTTTTTGATAAGAGCTCCCACAGGCTTTTTCATGTTTTTCTCTTTTCTTAATCAAACTTCTTTTACATCCATACACACACAGTTCTGTGCTCTCTCTTTCTCTCTCTCTCTCTCTCTCTGTCAACATAGGGATTCGATGACTGGACTGCCAATGAAATAAGAACAAATGTCCAGGGGGTTTTGTTGTTGATGCTTATGGCTTTCTTGAAAGGGGCAAGGCAATACCTATGACTCCCCCCCCCCCCGGAAGTCATTAAGACTGATGACAGTAAAAGGGGACCAGAAAGTTATGATTAACAGATTGTCCTCTAGTCAAAACTGGGTGTGTATTCTGCAGAAGCCCCCCCCCCCCCCGAAGCCCAAGTGTTGATTAAATCCTATAAACATAGACATATCTAATTAGTAATGGTAGGTATAGGGTTATATTCTAACTCTGATTAGAAAAACTATAATTGTTATGATACCGAACTTCAAGAACTCATAAGTTCTCTTACGACTGGCATTTAGTTTTGTTCTGCTTTTGAAAATACTTTGGCCAGTGTTTATGTCATAAGAATTTAGAATCTTCAAAAGACATGAAATAAATCATCTTTAATGGTGGCACTTGAAGTAGATACAGCTATAAATAATAGCATATAGAATATTGGATTAGGGAAAAACTCATGGATGTGCATATGTCATGTTTACATCTGTGGGTTCAAGTCCCACAAACAGCCTTCAATTTTTTTCTATCCAAAGGGGTTTTTTTTTTTTACCTTTGTATTTACACATTTATAGCTTTATCTGCTTCAAGTTTCACCATTCCAGAAAAGAAATGATTCAAGTTTCTCAGTTTCTAAATGCTTATGACAAAAAACAGCAATAGATTCTTGTTGGTAAGAACAAAGCTTCTAAATTGGATGAAGAAATTCAAAGGATTCCTTTGGTGCTGTGGAAGAATGTCTGTGCAGTTTACAGGCGTTCGGCAGCCTTTGATTTTTTTTTTTTCCCCTGCCATCCAAAAGGTTACTTTGTTACCCAATATTCTATGAAAGATTATTTATAAGTTTTATCTACTTTGAGTTCTGCCATTAAAAACAGTTTACTTAGTCCAATGTTTTCAGACATTTCTGTGACTTTTTGCTAAATCTCTCTCTGCTTACAGTACATAACACTTATTCCTGATGTTTAACCCTTTAGCATTCAGATTGCTTTGTCAAATACAATATTTATTTATTCACATTGTCTTGAATTAGTCATATATTATCTTGTAGCTTTGAGATTTTGATAATGTGATTGTGTATTTTTAGACTGATATTGTAAGGTTGGTGTGAGAAGCCAAATCTGACCAGGTTTAAACATAAATCAGAGAATATTTGGGCTGAATATGGCCAGTTTAAATGCTAAAGGGTCAATGATTGTGTGTATGGAGGACCTGTGTAATAGCACTGATTCTACAGAAGCACAGAAGAATCTTTCAAGATCATTTAGTAGTGATCATCATCGTTTAACGTCCATTCTCCATGCTAGCATGGGTTGGACGGTTCGACCGGGGATCTGGGAAGCCAGAAGGCTGCACCAGGCTCCGGTCTTATCTGGCAAAGTTTCTACAGCTGGATGCCCTTCCTAACGCCAACCACTCCGTGAGTGTAGTGGGTGCTTTTTACGTGCCACCTGCACAGGTGCCAGGCGAGGCTGGCATCGGCCACGGTCGGATTGGTGCATTTTACGTGCCACCGGCACGGAAGCCAGTCGAGGTGGCACTGGCTTCGGCCACGATTCGGATGGTGCTTTTTACGTGCCACATCTTCCAAAAATTACCGAAGCCATTAATAAATGCCCATACTTCACAAGATGAATTTTTCAGCCTCTCCTGGCATGCAACATTACTTCCTAAACATACAAGGAATCTGAATTCACAGATTTTAAGGGGTTTTATTTGATGAGGTTTATTGGACCCTTCTGATTATGGCTGTCTTTGAAGTGTTGACATAAAGACCAATGACTTATACATATCTTACAGCATAATTGCTAATTATTTTATCATCCACCACCCTTCCTCATCTTGCCCCAGGAGGAGGATAAATAATAAAAATCAGAACTTTTTTTTTCTCAATTTGTGTTGAGAAATTAATTTTTATAAGTCAATTTGTTAATTGGACACAGGCGGTAGTTTAAATTGATTACAAATTAGCAGTTTACTAATTAATTAAAGGAATAAAAGAAAGGAAAGGCTTCCAGATAGGATAAACTAACTAATCTAAAATTACTGTGGATAGTTTTACTCATTTCTTTCTTCTTTTTTTTTAATTTTTAAGAGATGTGCATAATTGCTTGCAAATTTTTCATTTTTTATCATTATTTTGATCTTTCAAAAAAGAAAGAGAATGTTGCCTAATGATGATTATATATGTGTGTGTGTATATATATATATATATATATACACACACACACACATACATACATATATATATATATATATATAGAGAGAGAGAGAGAGAGAGAGAGAGAGAGAGAGAGAGAGAGAAAATGATAGATAGGTGATATATATATATATATATATATATATATATATATATATATGGAAAGAGAGGGAGGATGTGGGGCCCCTATGCTGTTGCTTGACCAGCTAGAAAAAATGTCAGCACTCCCTCATTTACACCCTATTGTCTTACAAGGAAAAAGAGTGTTGGTCATGGCTGGAATGCCTTAAACATTTAGTATTTAAACCAGTCATATCTGGCCCAAATATTCTACCTGCTTTATGTTCAAACTGGCCAGATCCAGCTTCTCACACCTATCCTACAATGTCATTCTAAAAATAGACAATAGCATCATTGAAGTCTCAAAGCTACAAGACAGTACATGATTATTTCAAAATAATATGAATAAATAAGCTTTATGTTTGGCAGAATAATTTGAATGTGAAAGGGTCAGATCACAGGCTTGTTTGTTCAGGACTAACTTGAAGCTAAACATCAACAACAATAACAACAACTATCTCATTGTATTTATCTTCATCAGTCTGTGTCTTCAGTTCAAAACATACTCACCTTTTCGTTACCGTAGTTACTTTGAGATGCTCTCTGCTTTTTTCTGTTAATTTTTGAATATAACAAAGAATTTAGTAAAATAACTTAGTTATCATTAGGTTAGTGTTAGGAACATGAATTGTGACTAAGGTTTGGTGGAAGATTTTAATTCAAAACCTATGAAAAATAAGACATTTGTATTACAGAGCCAGAGCAGGTTCAGCTGGGTTGGGTATCGAAAGGATTAAGTCAGGGGTGGGGGAGGGGCTATCATAATCATTTGGTTTTATAGACTTGATATGTTGTGTTGGCAATTGCCTTGGTAAATATTCAATAAACTAATATCTTAATTTAATATCCTTTCTGCTATAGGCACAAGGGCTGAAATTGGGGGAAGGAGGCCGGTTGATTTCATCCACCTTAGTTCTTAACTGATACTTATTTGTACTTATTTTATTGACTTCAAAAGGCAAAGTCAACCTCAGCTGCATTTGAACTCAATGTAAAGACAGGCAAATGCCTCTAAGCATTTTTGTCCAGCATGTTAGTGATTCTGCCAGCTTGCTGCCTTATTTCTGAATTTGATATCAATAACCAGAAATGCATGACTATCACAACCTTTTATTTTGTCTTTTGTGCCGAAATATTTTATGTTTTTTTTTTTGTTTTGTTTTGTTAACATTAATATACTTAGAGAATAATTTTTTTCAATTATTATCAAATTTTAATGATTTAATTAAAAATTAACTTTTGCTTCACTCCCAGGGCATCCCTACCGCTACTCTCCAATATTTTGAAGTTCTGTATTAAAGTAGATATTTTTTAAAAGTTAAACATAAAAAAAAAAGGAAAATCTTTTTATTCTTTCTTCTTTAACCAATTCTATCTCCTGCGAAAAATACTTTTGAGATAGCTTTATTATGCACATAGTTCATTTTATTATTACTCGGGGGTTTTTATTCCTTTTTTTTTTAAGTGAAATTTTAGCATTTTTAAAATTTATTTCTATAGATAGCCTTAGCTTCTTTTTGTCATATAATTCTGCATATATGGATAGTTCACCAGCCAAACTTCATGTTAAAAAAAAATCAATATTTTCCATTCCTTTGAATCTCTGGTAATTTCTTCTTAACTGACATTTAAATTTCTTCATCATTGTTTAATTTATTTTTTCTTTATATTCCTTTTTTCCTTAATTACCATATTCTTCTAGCAGAACAAGATCCAACCAATACATGGCAAAGCATATTGTTAAAATGCTGTTAAAAATTTCAATTTGTTGGATTACAACTTTTTTTTAAATTTTGTTTTAAGGAAAATTAAATTAAATCAGATTAGTGGATGTTCAATAATAAGGCATTGAGTCTTTCTAAGAATGCAGTGATTTCTTTGTTAGAACTTTTGGCTATTTTCAAAAGAGGAGGGAGAAGAAAAAAAAAACATTTATGAAGCTGCTAGTTCGTATGATTTGAGCTTTATTAAAATTGTTTCAGCAAATTATTTGATATTTGAAGTTGTTTCCATCTTTAACCGGTACCAACCAGTTAGCTAGAAAAGAAACAATATTGAATAAGATGGGGAAGATGCCTAGGACACATAGGAAACGAATTCTTTCCTCCTACTCTCTTTCTGATGCATTCCTAAAACTACTCAGACTTCTTCCCCCTCACCATTCCGCCCTTAAAAAAACAGTCACATTGCATACATTTCTAGTAGCCCTTCAGAAACTTCATACTATCCCAGATTAATAATAATAATAATAATTTTTGCACAAGGCCAGCAATTCTGGGGTAGGGATAAGACAGTTAGATTTTCAGCTGATATTTATGATGCCTATTTTATTGACACTAAAAGAATGACAAGCAAGTATTTGAAATCAGAATGTGCTAACAATTCTGCCAGCACAGTATAATAATAATAATGATGATGATAATAATAATCCTTTCTACTGGAGGCACAAGGCCCCAAATTTTACAGGATGGGGACTAGTCAATTACATCAACCTCAATGTTTTCACTGGTACTCAATTTATCAGCCCCGAAAGGATGAAAGGCAAAGTCGACTGTGGCGGCTTTTGAACTCAGAACACAAAGACAGATGAAATACCACTAAGCATTTCACCCAGCATGCTAATGATTCTGCCAGCTCACCGCCTTAATATTAATAATAATAATAATAATTCTTTCTACTTGAAACACAAGGCCTCAAATTTGGGGGAAAGGATTAAGTCGATTACATCAATCCCAGTGTGTAACTGGTACTTATTTAATTAACCCCGAAAGGATGAAAGGCATAGTCAACCTCAACAGAATTTGAACTCAGAGCATAAAGACTGACAAAATACCACTAAGCATTTTGCCCAACGTGCTAACGATTCTGCCAGTTCACCACCTTAATAATCATAGTAATGATAATGATAAATAGTGAATGTATTTTCATTGACTCTGAATATTATTTTCTAAACCTAAGATAACAGATACTTACCTTCAGTTTAGGAGTTTAGGAAACAATAATTCTAAAACCATCTCCTAGAACTGCTCAGTTTTCTGATGTTATTGTTGTTTAGATAAACAATAGTTATACTCTATAGCTTGCATTATTGTCATCATCAATGTTTGTCACCATCTAATGGAAGGGTCTTTTTGTGGTCATTTGGCCTGTTGGAAATAGCAGCTAAATCTTGCTCTACTACAGATATTCTCAAACTTATATAGTTAGTACTCCCTTTCACCAAATGGTATTTTCCCCCTCCCTGTGTTTTAAAAGAAAAATAGTTTATTCTAACCAAACAAAGGCTAATTTTACACAGTGCTTTATTATCAACATGTTTGTATTCTCTCCTATCCAGCATGTACACTCTTTTTTTTTAAGTATTTGCTTGGACTGGTATCCCCTTTGCTAAATATTTATAAAAATTACTAAAAGTAGGCAAGGACTTGTATAATGAATTTCTATTTAGGTTCACTTAATTAGTGCATGTGAATAAATTATTTAGAAGAAAGATTAACAATACAATTTAAGCTTTAAATAAAATACTAGTAATTAAAATACTATTGGTGTTAACAAATCATGCACATGCAAGCACACGTGCGTGTGTGTGTGTGAGTGCGAAGATACATGGCTTAGTGGTTAGGGTGTTGCGCTCATAACTCTAGACTGTGGGTTCAGTTCTGGGATCAGGCAGCACATTGTGTTCTTGAACAAAACACCTCATTTCACGTTGCTCCAGCCTGCTCAGCTGTAAATGAGTAACCCTGTAGTTGAATACCTTCTGATCAAGGGGTGATGTTGGCCTGCTTGCCAAGCCATCAGGATGGCATTATTTGAAAGCTAAAACAATGCAAAGCGCATTGTGACCAGTGATGTATAACATCTGGTAGTCTGGTTGATACCATGATGTGTGTATGTGTGTGTATATGTATGTATATATATATATATGTGTGTATATAAATATGTGTATGTATATATATATGTGTGTGTGCATATATGTATATATGCGTATATACATATATGTGTGTGTAAGTGTGCATGTATGTGTATATGTGTGTCTGTGTATATATATGTGTGTGTGTGTGTGTATGTATGTGTGAGTGTGTGTGTATGTATCAAGTATTGAGAAAATGGGAAACAAGTTATGTCCATCAACAAATTATAGTCCAAAAATAAAACAGTTAAATAATTAAAAACATAACTATTTTTTGCCACATTTAAATAGTTTATTGCTAAGAAAAAACACGATTCCTTTAGTCCTTACTTTACCGTATTTCTATGGAAACACATTGCCTTTGTTTCAATTAATTTTGAAAATCCTGAAGAATTTATTAAAATAACTGTTGTCATGTTGTAAGCCAGTGTTTAGAACATAGATTAACATAGAATTTTGTTGGAAAGTTTTAACCTAGATCAATTTAAAACAGTTTGTATCATATAACTTAGTGGTTAGTATCAAAAGGATTGAACACCTGACTTTCCCTGCCCCTGTGGTGTTCCCTTGACAACTCCTGAGCCCCCCCCCCCTTGTGAGTTCACAATGATCCCAAGGAAGTGGGTTGCTATCCCTCAAGTTAAGAACCACTTCCCTAGTACATTAGGCAAGAAGAGCACATCGGTAAATGTGGCCCTCAATGTTTTTCTACAGTGTGCTTAGGAAACCAATGGAATGGTTATAACTAGAATGTCTCCCATCATCATTATATTACAGTACCAACATTAACAATTACAATTTTAATATATTTAGTGCAAACATTATTTATCTTCATGAAACCTTGTGCCTAATAATTGCGTAATGCACAAATTTTGAAACTAATAATCATTATTAGCAATCTGATTTCACCAATAGTTTGATTAGTTTATTAAACATTAAAATTCTTGGTTTTTATCAAGGTGTGAACATTCATATTAAATTTTCTTACCTTTACAAAATAACTGATTATTAAACAAAAGTCATAGTTTTTCTTCCTACAATCATCATCATCATTATTATTATTATTTAATCTAATTATTTATTTCTTGACAATTTTTTTTTTTTAAATAATTTTGATTATTATGAAGCACATAATTAATTTCTTACAACTTTCTTAATGAAAAAACCTATCATGAAAAGGTTTTACTTATGCAACATTTTCTTGAAAAGAAGGAAATTAATCTATTTTTTGTTTGTTTTGTTTTTATTTATTTTTTTTTGTTTGATTTTTAATTTGGGTAACATGTGGAACTGCTTTAATTTTGTGATGTTTGTGGTTTTCTAAACAATTCCCTGTCAGCGCTTTAAATATTCGTTTCGGTGTTTTCTTTCTTGTTTGTTTGTTTTTGTATTGTTTCTCTTGTGATTGTTTAAATGTTTGTGCTTGAGTTTTTATCCAACCGTGGATACAAATAAGAGTCTAAGAGCAATAACCACACACACAGTGCACTGTTCCATTATTGGTTGGACCAACAATAAAAGATACTCCATCCAATGAGAGGTGTGTGTGTGTGTGTATAAAACATTTATTGTGTCAGCATTGAGCTGTTGGTTTCTGATTTTATAATATATGCATACTCTTTGAGCAAATACTTAAGAACCAATCAAAGATGAACAAAGTTCATTTTATTCAAATTAGATAAATTTGATTGGTTTAGACCAATGGTTCCCAAGGCAGGCAGTACTGCCCCTTGGGGGTGGTGGAAAGATCTGGGAGGAAAGGGGATTGAAGAATAGAGGAGCGATAATGGAGTAGTCAAACGGGGATGATGGATATAAAGAAACCCAAGATAATGGGTTGATTAACCCTTTAGTATTTAAACCGGCCATATCCGGCCAAAATATTTAATTGTTTTATGTTCAAACTGACCAGATCCAGGCTCTCACACCTACCCTACAATGTTATTCTACATTAAGTAATTACACCAACAAGATCTTGTAGATATGAGATAATGCACGATTAATTCAAATCAATGTGAATCAATAAGCATTATGTTTGATAGAATAATCGGAACACTAAAGGGTTAAGTTAAGTTTTACTTGTAAAATACAGTTGTTTTGAATTTGCTGCTGAAAGTGGTCTATGTTTGTGGTGGTGAGTAGGTGGGGTGCTAGGAACATAGCCTGGGAGCCAAGGGGGCAACAGC
The DNA here is from genome assembly GCF_006345805.1 of Octopus sinensis. Classification (NCBI taxonomy): domain Eukaryota; kingdom Metazoa; phylum Mollusca; class Cephalopoda; order Octopoda; family Octopodidae; genus Octopus; species Octopus sinensis. The sequence continues at coordinate 27,286,576 of NC_043013.1, forward strand.
CTGTAAAAGTTTGGGAACCACTGGTTTAGACATTCGACATATTGAAAGGCCTCACTTTTAAAATATTACCTTAACCTGGGGCAATAGCTTGGTTGAAAGGGGTTGTCATTAGTGTATTGCTTGTAATGGAAAAGACATTGCTTTTTCTTTTTCTATATATGTTTTAGGGGTCTAAAACCTGGTTAAAAGATTTCTACTAAGTCATTATGTCTCTATCTATGAAACTTTTGATTAAGCCTACATATATATATATATATAGTCCAATTCTTGCCTTCTATACATTGTGAATATAAAGAGTGATTTTTGTGCGTCTATTTAGAGTTGAATCATTTGTGAAACCATGATGTTCTGGTGATCAGATGAGTTAGCTTTCTTCATTTGCATTAATTTGTGAATATACGATTGTATTGTATAATGCTGAGCCGACATGCAAATATGCATATAATTTCTGGCATACTGAAATTAATACTACATGAAGGAGGTTACGAAACAGCTGTAACCATGTGGATAAATGAATCTATCCTTATTTCTTACACCTGCTGTGTTTATGCTAGACATACTCCTCGCTGAATAAGTTATTGCTCAGAATTTCTGGATTTTCAGTTACACAGATACTTTACATTACACTACTTTGTGATTGGTTCCTACGTGGACTAATAGCTGAGTTTGTAGGAGGAGCTTACTGTGATAGCAGCACAATTCCCTGAATCTATATTTTATACTACACCTATATACACCAAGTATTTAAACTGTCTTCAAAAACATGACATAGGTTTTCAGGTTACAACCATTTCCTGTAAAACATGTTATTTGTAAAATGACCAAACAAGTTGATCATTGTTGTTTCAGAAATAGATTGATGTCATAAGTGATTATGTTATCGTTATCATTCAATGGAATGCTGGCATGGGTTGGACAGTTTGACTGGATATGACAATCTGGAGGATGGCGTCATGCTCCAATGCTTCCTTTGGCATGGTTTCTACACCTGGATGCCCTTCCTAATGCCAACCACTTTATAGAGTGTAATGAGTTTTTTTTTTGCATGTCACCATCACTAGTGAAGATCACCTTATAACGTAAGATATTCAGTGGCCCCTATAACTAAAAGACAACAGGAGATTGGGTAAAGATTCTAGGTAGAGGGATGAGAGGCTATTAAGAAAAGGGGAGAAGATAGAGTTGAAAGGTAATTGTGTGAGTTGTGTAAGGTAGGGTCTAGGGCTTTCCAACAGTACAGGGAGCAAGTATGCACTGTGTGAAGAAAAACGACAGGAAGGCAGTTGCAGATTAAAGTGGAAAGCAATTTTGGGAGGGTCAGCATGTTTTTGCTTTTGCAATTTGTCACCCAAAAGAAAATGAAGATATATATCAGGCATGGTCAGCCAGTTTTGAGAACTGGATCACATGTGACATGGCTCAGCATCATATGGGCCGCACTACTGAAAATTTGAAGGCAATTTTTCTTCAGAGTACCATTGACTAATTCATATTGATCTTATAAAAACGGTTCAGAAGTGTTATATTCTGTAACAATGCACATCAGATATATCTCTCTTTTGGTCCCTTCCTAGGTATCTTCATGTGTGCAGTTTCTTCTTCTTATCACAAATAACCAACCACTCAATATTCACGGACCACTATTAACTTCTAATTCCAAAAATTGCTTTCATTTTTTTCTTCTTCCCAGTACTTTTTTTTTAATACCATAATGTCTCTGCTTCAAATTTATTTTTCTGCTTAAATTTTAATAATTTCTTCCAATAATTTTAATTTGCAATGGGCTAATCCTAAATCTTACATCCAACATATTCCATCAGTCATCTCTGATTACTAACTATTACTACTACTACTGCTGCTGCTGCTACTACTACTAATAAAGTTGATGTGAAACAAAGCTTTTTAAAATATACTGCCAGTGCACATCACTATATATTATTGTAAATAATTTACATTGAAACTCTAACTGGACCATATTATGTTAAGCTTATGCTAATACATACATGTATGCATGTATGTATGTTGTTAATGTCAGAAAAATTTATAATCTCTAGAGAGAATATGAATTTTTTTAACAATGGATCTTGAACACATAAAGCTTTTGAGTTTTTCTATTCAAAAGGGTTTTTCGGCCTAATAATTACATGCTTTATAGCTTAATGTGTTTCAAGATCCACTGCTCCAAACATATATATATATATATATATATAATATATATATATATATATATATGTAGCACTCGGCACATTTGATTGATGATGGATGTATTTAATAACAGTTTGATTTTTGTCCGCATGACTTGAAGTTTCATGAGCATGCAGAACATGTCCATCTCTTCAGATGTTCAAGGGCCACTTGACATCTGAGGAGATGGTCATATCCTACACACTTACACAACTTGTGTGGAGCTAAGTGAAACTGTTATTAAATTTCTGTGTGCTTGTGTGAGTGTGTGTGCGTGCGTGCTTGTGTGTGTGATTTATCACAATCATTAGAATGTCTGATAAAATGCCTTGAAATATTCATTCTGGCTCTCTGCAAGTCTGAGTTCAAATCCTACCAAGGACAACTTTGCCTTTAATCCTTTTGGGGTCAATAAAGACCCAGTCAAGTATTGTGGTTGATTCTTTTTTTCTCTCTATCTCTCACATTCTCTTACTCTGTGTAAAGAAAGAATAGACTAAAAGTCAGCTGTGTCCAGATTTGAAAAATGAGTGAGGTCTGCCAGGTTTGAAAATTCCCCAAGACACACCATCTTATTTCTTTATTGCCCACAAAGGGCTAAACATAGAAGGGACAAACAAGGACAGACAAAGGGATTAAGTCGATTACATCGACCCCAGTGCGTAACTGGTACTTTATTTATCAACCCTGCAAGGATGAAAGGCAAAGTCGACCTTGGCGGTATTTGAACTCAGAACGTAACGGCAGGCGTAATACCGCTCAGCATTTCGCCCAATGTGTTTACGTTTCTGTCAGCTCGCCACCCAAGACACACCATCTGCCACTGCAATACCCCTTACAACTCCAGCATGAGTTAAGGGAAAACGCACTCTGTGGTTACAGCTGCATTTAATTTAGTATCATGTGACTGCATGGATGACTGAGAAAGAAAAGGTGCATGCTACATATGGGCCAAAAGAAGCTGAACATTCTTTGGTTGCATCAATTGTTCAGCACCGCTGAAGGAATGATACCAAAATCATTGAGATCTCCAGAATTACTTTTAATGGTTATAGGTGTTAGGCGTAGTTTTGCATTGGAATTCGTTTGGCATTATCTACTTGATGTCACGCTTCACACTTCCTACTGGTAGATGAACAAAGAGACCTAATGTTCATGTATTATACCATCATGGTTATAATCAACATTTAATGTCCGTTTTCCATACAGGCATGGGTTGGATGTTGGGGACACACCCACACACACATGTATATGTTTTCTCCTGGTTGTATTTTTTTCTGTTTCGTGTGTGTGTGTGTGTGTGTGTGTAATGTTTGTATTTTTACTTAAAACTGACAAATTACGTTCGAATTATTTTTTAAAAATTCAATTTTATTAATTACCTTGTTTGGATTATAATGTTCTTTTAAGCTTCCTGTGTGATGATGTTATTCAATCAGACCCACCCCTCTCTGATTATTCTCTCTCTCATATCTATGTGTGTGTGTGTGTATATATGTGTATATATATATATATATAATATATATATATATATATATATGTAGCACTCGGCACATTTGATTGATGATGGATGTATTTAATAACAGTTTGATTTTTGTCCGCATGACTTGAAGTTTCATGAGCATGCAGAACATGTCCATCTCTTCAGATGTTCAAGGGCCACTTGACATCTGAGGAGATGGTCATATCCTACACACTTACACAACTTGTGTGGAGCTAAGTGAAACTGTTATTAAATTTCTGTGTGCTTGTGTGAGTGTGTGTGCGTGCGTGCTTGTGTGTGTGATTTATCACAATCATTAGAATGTCTGATAAAATGCCTTGAAATATTCATTCTGGCTCTCTGCAAGTCTGAGTTCAAATCCTACCAAGGACAACTTTGCCTTTAATCCTTTTGGGGTCAATAAAGACCCAGTCAAGTATTGTGGTTGATTCTTTTTTTCTCTCTATCTCTCACATTCTCTTACTCTGTGTAAAGAAAGAATAGACTAAAAGTCAGCTGTGTCCAGATTTGAAAAATGAGTGAGGTCTGCCAGGTTTGAAAATTCCCCAAGACACACCATCTTATTTCTTTATTGCCCACAAAGGGCTAAACATAGAAGGGACAAACAAGGACAGACAAAGGGATTAAGTCGATTACATCGACCCCAGTGCGTAACTGGTACTTTATTTATCAACCCTGCAAGGATGAAAGGCAAAGTCGACCTTGGCGGTATTTGAACTCAGAACGTAACGGCAGGCGTAATACCGCTCAGCATTTCGCCCAATGTGTTTACGTTTCTGTCAGCTCGCCACCCAAGACACACCATCTGCCACTGCAATACCCCTTACAACTCCAGCATGAGTTAAGGGAAAACGCACTCTGTGGTTACAGCTGCATTTAATTTAGTATCATGTGACTGCATGGATGACTGAGAAAGAAAAGGTGCATGCTACATATGGGCCAAAAGAAGCTGAACATTCTTTGGTTGCATCAATTGTTCAGCACCGCTGAAGGAATGATACCAAAATCATTGAGATCTCCAGAATTACTTTTAATGGTTATAGGTGTTAGGCGTAGTTTTGCATTGGAATTCGTTTGGCATTATCTACTTGATGTCACGCTTCACACTTCCTACTGGTAGATGAACAAAGAGACCTAATGTTCATGTATTATACCATCATGGTTATAATCAACATTTAATGTCCGTTTTCATACAGGCATGGGTTGGATGTTGGGGACACACCCACACACACATGTATATGTTTTCTCCTGGTTGTATTTTTTTCTGTTTCGTGTGTGTGTGTGTGTGTGTGTGTGTAATGTTTGTATTTTTACTTAAAACTGACAAATTACGTTCGAATTATTTTTTAAAAATTCAATTTTATTAATTACCTTGTTTGGATTATAATGTTCTTTTAAGCTTCCTGTGTGATGATGTTATTCAATCAGACCCACCCCTCTCTGATTATTCTCTCTCTCATATCTATGTGTGTGTGTGTGTATATATGTGTATATATATATATATATATATATATATATATATACACACATGCGTGTGTGTTTACATGTGTAATGCTAAGCATGGTCTGGTTCTTGTTGCTCGTTTGGTATTAATTATACATCAATCTGCTCATGCATTATAGTGATGTTTGTCTCTTCTAATTTCACACTAATAATTATTGGTAAATCATTAAATGCCATCAACCACACAGTTGAGAGGGTTTTGTTTTTGTTTTTTTTTTCTGTGACCAACTTTTGCATCTTAAAATTGTGTGCGTTTGCAAACGTATACATTTGTATGTGTACATGCATATATTTATATATGCACATGTGTGTGTATTTCAATATCTGCATTGTTTTTGTTTGTTTGTTTTTTTTTTTGGTGGGGGGTGGGGGTTCATATTTGTATTTCTACTGCATCTCATTGTTATTTATGGGTTCTTGATTTTTTTTTTTCTGTTTTTGTCTTTTTTTTTCTTTGTGCTCAAAGTTGTTGCATTAAAGCATGTACTTGCAGCATTGTATTCCTGACAGTCATTTTTCTATATTATCTATTATTGAAATACTTTAACACTATAAATTATAGTCGAGGTTTTTTGGGGGGTTTTTTGTCCCCCTTTTTTTTTTTTTACTTTTAATTTTCTTTTTTTTTTTTTTTTTTGAGAAGAAAAGCTGATGTTTTGGGTTTTAGTGCTGTTGATTTTTTTTAATGTATAAATTCCTGATCAAAGAGAATTCAACAAATTTCAAACTAAATGCATCTTTTAAGCTAAAAATGTAACTCGTTTGTTAATCAAGACCAGAGAAAAAAAAGACAAAAAAAAAAGAAAAGAATCAGAGAAAATTATATATATTTTTTTTGAATAATAACAAAAATAAAATAATTCATACTTTTAATATTTAATTATTAATATTCAGCTAATGGGAACACTTCTTAACAATGTGAGTGGTGCTGTTGCTATAAATGTGTACAATGTTTTACCAAAATAGCTTTCTCTGTTTCCCATTTATTTTCTTTTATCTTCATTTGTAAATTTCCAAAACAATTTCGACTTAGAATTAGCATCATCGTTGCCAAATACGGTAATTATTTTGATGCCTAGGCCTATAATGCATTCCTTCCCATTCTGCCATGGAAGAATTATGAAGAAAATAAAATTGTGTTTCTTAGGGCTCTGGGTGATTATTAAAATGTCTTGCAGGAAAATGGTTTCTTATAATGCCATTTTTTAATTAAACTTCTAGTAAACAAGGTTATAGGTGCAGGTATGGCTGGCTGCATGGTTAAGAAACTTGCTTTGTAACTAGGTGGTTTAGAGTTCAATCCAGTGGCACTTTAGTCATGTGCCTTTTATTATAGCTGGAGACAAAGTTTTGTGAGTGAATTTGGTACACAAAAACTGTGGAAACCTGTGTGTGTGTCCTCTCCTACCTTAACTGGGGTTGGTTTGTTTATGTCCCTGTAATTTAGTTCAGGAAAAGAATGCCAGTAGAATAAACACTAGATTTTTTAAATATTTGGGTTGAGTTGTTCAACTAAACCTTTGAAAGTGGTGCCCCAGCATGGTCACAGTCCAATGACTGAAACAAGTAAAAGATATTAGTAGTGGTGGTGGTGGTGGTGGTGGTGGCAGTTGTTGTTATTTCCGGTTTATGTACAATGCCTGCAATTTTCAATTGGGAAGGGTTTAGTTGAAATAAATGACCCCCAGCAACATCGTTGATGCTTTATTTTGTGGCCCCCAAGAGGGATGAAAAGCAAAGTCAGCTATGGTGGGATTTGAACTCAGAAAGTAAAAGAGCCGAACAAATGCTGCCGTGCATATTGTCCAACTCTCTAATGATTCAGCCATTTTATACAAATGCATGTATAAATAAGGACAGCCTCAGGAGCCTCTCTCTGGTCACTCATCCTGCTAGATATGGCAGCCAAATCGTTTTCAGATTACTATATGTGGTCTTAATCCTTTTGTGATCATATTTATTTTGAAGTACACTGCCTAGTTTGTTTGTTTGTTTGTTGTTTTTTTTTTTCATTTTTCTTCAGTTAATTTTGAAAATAATGAAGAATCTAGTAAAATAACTTGGTCGTTATTAAACTGGAGCTTGGAACATAAATTAACGTGGAATTTTGACGGGGGAGGTTTATAATTAGTTATCTTTAAAGCAGGAAGTTTATATCATAGAACCAGTGGCAGTCTCAAGCAAGGTGGAATCACAAATTAAGACAAAAGTATACATTATACGAGGCTGTTGTCCTTGCCCATGCTTCTCTACTATGCAGCACCACACTTCTACATAAGCATCATACAATCTGGCCTTTATTCACAGAAAGAATCCCCTTTTTTTGCCAACAGAGGTAAATAGCTCCTTGATCTGTTGGCTCTAAACATTAAGGCTTATTACTCTCAAAATCATCCTTATAATGTTTGCATGAGGTCTTCTCTGTGGAAATTCATTTAAAATGCAGAACACACTGAAGAATGATTTAATAATTTTTCTAATTGGGTTGCTGATATTTGCTTAGCTTGTTAGGATAAAATTCCATAATTTAACATTAATTGGAAATGGGGCGAGGGAGATTTCGAAAGGAAAAATTCAGTGTTGCTAAAAATAATTAGCCAAGAACTAGAAGGGAGGGACTGTTGGGTATTAATTAACGATAGCTAAAATTCTTTGAAAAGGATTTTGGGTAGAAATTTAGGCATAACTTTGGAATTGCAATTAAATATTTTAGGACTTCATTCTCTCTCCCTCTCTCTCTCATACATCACATATTGTATATAGTATTACATCATAACCATGTAGTATGGCATTTTATACCATGTTGTGTGACACAGCCTACATTCAGTTTAGCATTTACACTGGCTGTATCCAGCCTAAATATTCTACCTGTTTTATGTTCAAACTGACCAGATCCAGCCTTTCATACCTGCCTTATAATGTTATTCAAGAAATATACAATCACATCATTGAAATCTTAAAGCTATGAGACAATGCATGATTAATTCAAAATAATGTGAATAAATAAGCATTAGATCTGACCAAATAATCTGAATGCTAAAAGGTTTAAAGTAATGTCTCTAAGTTATTAGGTGATCCATTACTGAAATAATGTTTCTAGGTGTTGATGCCGCTGTATGGTTAAGAAGCTTGCTTCCCAATTGTGTGGTCTTGAATTTAGACACTCATTCACAACAGGCTTCTTTCAATTTCCATCTATTAAATCCATTCATAAGACTTTGATAGGAGACACTTGCCCAACATTGAGAAGCAAACCTGTTCACCACATAACCACACCTCAGCCTTTACATCACTTAGTATTACACAGTATGATTACATCATATTAATAATATGATGTAATCACTATTGGTTTCAAATTTTGGCACAAAGCTGTGGAGTCGGAGTCGAAAACAATTAAGGGACAGCTGGAGTCAGGGTCGGTAAAACTATACTAACTCCGACTCACAATATCTTTATTCTTTAATATAAACCAGTTATAACGTATAGGCCTACTCAAAGTACAAGCGTATGCATATGCTTTATGAGATATGAAGACCAGAATCACTTAATTACATAAAGAAGAGTCGGAGTCAGAGGTGCCAATAGTAGAGGAGTCAGAGTCAAGTTTTTTGTTTTGACTCCACAGCCCTGATTTCAGGGGAAGAGATAAGTCAATTACATCGACCCTAATACTCAATTGGTACTTAATTTATTAACCCTAAAGTACAAAGGCAGCGAGCTGGCAGAAGCATTAACATGCTGGGCAAAATGCTTAGCGGTATTTCATCTGCCAGTATTTCATTCTGAGTTCAAATTCTGCCAAGGTCAACTCTGCCTTTCATTCTTTTGGTGTCAATGTAACCAACTTAATCCCTTTGTCTGTCCTTGTTTGTCCCCTCTATGTTTAGCCCCCTGTGGGCAATAAAGAAATAGATATTAAAGTACAAAAGCGCCCTCCCCCAAAAATTTCGAGCCTTGTGCCTGGAGTAGAAAAGAATATTAAAGTACAATATGACCTGTCAAACACAGTAGGTTATCATGTAAACATGCAAAATTAAAATTGCCATGAAGACCACTTATCAATTGATAAAAATAACATTTAGAATGTTATTTGTGTTTAACTGAAATATAATGACTGTCTCTTTTCTCACCTTGGCAAAATTAACAAGTTTTATGTAGGGCTTTTTTTTTTCTGTATTTTTGCAAAAATTTCATTATTGCTGTTTACACAGCATGCACACATGCAGGCACACACACACACACGTATGATGGTTCTAGGTTCAAAATGTCTCTGTGACATAGTCTTAATTCTGACAAGAAAAAAGTTGCTTTAAAAAGATAAAATTCAGTTTATTCCTTTGCTGTTTGGTTTGATGTGTATGTGTGTGAGATAGAGAGAGAGAGACAGAGAAGTAATTTCTCACACTGTTCACAGCTGTCCAGATGCAATATTATTATTATTATTATTATTAATATTATTATTACTACTTCTGAAGAAATATGTTTTTAATAAATAACAATAATCATCACCATCATCATCCTTGATGGTGGTGGTAGTATTAGTAGTAGCTGTAGTAGAATCATCTTTCATCTAATTTCATTCCATTCAGATTGTAAAACTGAAATGTACTTTGAAATATCACTTTAATTAAGGATTATTTTCGGCTGTGTGTGTTTCTACAGCCTATGAGTATGTTCTCTTGCTTTTTATTGATAGAGTATTGATGTCTGTTCTAGTGAAATTGAAAGTAGTTCTTGTATGAAACCTTTTTTCATTTCTTTATAAATGGGTTGAGTTTACAGTCAAACAACTGAAGTCAAGTCAATTAGTTGTTTAGACTCAGACCAGCCAACCATTTAAGGATACGGTTGGGGAAGGTCAGCTGCTAACAAACTCAATCATAAAACCAGCCTCCAGCCATAAGTTGAAGTTGATACCCCCTTCGGTTATAACAGACCATGGGATTGCACCTAGAAAGTTACTCTCCCAGGCACAAGTCCAGGCAAGGTTGTTTTATGGAAGACCAGCAGTCGCCCATGCATACCAGCCTCCCCTCTCCACGCCACCAGTGTTATCCAAGGGAAAGGCAAAGGCCTACACAGCTTGGCACCTGTGATGTCACAACTCATTTCTACAGCTGAGTGAACTGGAGCAACATGAAATAAAGTGTCTTGCTCAAGAACACAACATGCAGCCCGGTCCAGGATTCGAACTCACAACCTCATGATCGTAAGCTCGACGCTCTAACCACTGAGCCATGCACCATAAAGCTGCCTTAAAACTGATAGCAAATAAATTAAGGTGGTGCTCCAGCATGGTCACAGGACTGTGACCAAGACCTTTAAAGGGACAAACATATCATCATCATCAACACCCTGGGCATTACTGTCTTCAGTCCCATGACTCATGAGGTTGACTACCCAATTTCCATGGCATATAACTGACTGAGATGTCAACATTCCCCCTGACATTGTAGGGTAGGTGTGAGAGACTGGATCTGTCCAGTTAGAACAGTAAAACAGAATGTTTGGGCTGAATATGACTGGTTTGAATGCTGAAGGGGTAACATGGTTGCCTCTTCTAAGTATATTTTGTTGTATACTATGCAGGCAACAAATACAACTGTCAGAGAAACTGAAGCTGTCCACATGACACTTGTGGGTCCACACAAGACTTTGTTGTTAAAATTTATCTGCAATAAATTGCTTATACAATATACAAAATATTTTAATTTTTTTATACAATTCCAAACAAAGTTTAATTATAAAAATATAAAAGGATTTTTTTATGTACATCGAATGGCTCTGGAGGTCCAGTAGAATAAAATAGGAATCAAAGGGGTTCTACTGGCAAAAAAAAATGGTTGAGAATCACTGCTGTAGAAGAGAGTAAGCATTTATAGAATGCGAGGTTTCTGATGTCAGATTGACTGAGAGAGGAAGAGATTGTGCTGTGGCTGACTGTTGCAGCTAGTCTAAGAGAGACAACTCTAATTGGTTAATACATGGAATGTATGTGCGAGTGTGTGTGTGTATGTGCATGTATGTCTATGTATGTACAAACATCAAGCTGTATGGCATTTGTTATTTTCACACATTGGAATTTACTCATTGAAATATATATATATGTGTATATATATATATATATTATATATATATATATATATATATACTATATATATATATGTGTGTATATATATATGTATATATATATATATAATTGGTAAATGGTTACCATGTGGATTCCTCATTCCATATATATATATATATACATATATATATATATATATATGTGTGTATATATAGGTGTGGCTGTGTGGTAAGAAGTTTGGTCCCACTGTGTGGCACTTTGGGCACTGTTCTGTAGTATAGCCCCAGGCTGACCAAAGCCTTGTGAGTGGATTTGATAGACAGAAAGAGAAAGAAGCCCATTCAGTGTGGGTATATTTGTGCATGTGTGTGCTCCGTAGGCTTCTACAGAGTTTCCATTTGCCAAATTCTCTCTCAAGGCATTGGTCGACCAGTGGAAGACAATTGCCTAAGAAGCAATGCAGTGGGATTGAAACTGAAACCATGGAGTTGCAAAGCAAACTTCTTGGTCACATAGCCATTCCTGATCCCTCTAGTTTGTAGAAGAAAAATAAATTACAGTTAATTGGTTTCTCATCTTGGCAAAACAAATGCTTCAGGCACTTTTGTTCTTTAAACAAAATTCAAACGTGTAATTCCTTTGTAATTTTGATGCTTGTTATACTAAGACTTCTTCATTCTCTCTCAGCAAAGAAGAACTAGTGACTAAAACACTGGATTTTTCACCCATAGCAAAACAAGTTGCTGAAATGTATTTTCCTTTATAAATTTCTAAATACTAATAATTTGGTACTTTTAAGCAAATTTCGTAAAAGATCATTTTTGTTAACCATTTGTGTTTACCCTCACCCGCAAATATAATCATTTTTGAATAATCAGTGTTTGAATTTTCTATTATCATAAATAAAATTATTTTATATATATTTCAAATGTATTATCAAAAATATACAAAGTTGTTTTTTTTTTTTTTTTCTGATATTAAGTTACACTAAAAATGTATATTAAAAGTTTGGTCATAATATGTTTGTCGTTTACTTCTTTTGCATGTCATTAAGACCAATCTTTTGTAACGTAGACAGTTTGTTGACATGAAAATGACGTAGATAAAGAAATTATTATCATTATCTAATGTGTAATTAAATATGGAAAAGAAATATTAAATCAAACAAAAAAAAAACTTTTATCTTTCTTCAATTCAGGTTGTTTTGTTATGGGTGCTTTTCATTTTTATCTTTTTATTTTATTTTTTTTTTAAAGAAATGTCAATTGCTTCATTTACATTGCTTGATAACAATTGCTTGCTTTTACTTAATATACTTTTTTTTTCTCAATTATTTATTAAAAAAATTAGTCGTAGAAATTAATGAAAATATAACAACAGGATATAGATTTTTGTGTGTGTGTGTGTGTTTATTGTGATTCTATCTTTGCAGGAACGTGAAATGAAACGCCAACAAGCTGTCATGATGAGAGAACAGGTTAGTTGGAACCTTGTAAGCTGCAATTTTATTTATTAATTTTTTCCTACAATTTCTCTTATCTTGTCTATTTTTAAATAGCATTCAAGGTTGACATTTTGCTTGCTCTGTGTGTGTGGAGGGGGAGGGGGTTGAGCAAGATTACATACCTGAATCAAGGTTTTGTTCGTTTGGCCTTTTAAGTGATTACACAACAGAATTTTGAGAAGAAATCTCGGGGATGTGTTTCAGTCAACTGAAAAGCCAGTTGAACAAAACCTTGGTTCAGATATGTAATCCTGTTTAACCTTACAAATGACTGGCATTTTATGGAACACTAAGCACCTCTAACACAGTGATGTGAACACTTGTATGTTTTTGTTCCACAGAATAAGCAAAAAATTTGTGTGTGTGTGTGTGTAAATGGAAAGTATCTCTGTCCTGAAATAGTTTGTAAAGAAACATCGTCTCAAGATTTGTTAATAAAGTGGAAATAAAACCAATATTAAATTGACTTGGTGACTGTCATTAGCATGAAAGTGTATGTATAAGATGTATCTCGATTTTGGAGGCATAAGCATGGCTGTGTAGTGAAAAAGCTTGCTTCCCAGCTATGTGGTCTCACTGCACAGCAGCTTGAGCGAGTGTCTTCTGCTATAGCCCTGAGCTGACCAAAACCTTGATGGAAGGAAACTAGAAGATGCCTATCATATATAAATGTGTGTGTATGTCTGTGCGTCCTAGTTTTGACATGTGATGGTTGTAAGCAAGCATCGCCATTATACAGGCAATGCTGTTTTTGTCTTCTATGTAAAACATGCCTGGTCATGGGGAACTATTACCTTACCGAGAAACAAGTGAGGATTGGTGAAAGGAATGGCATCCAGCTGTAAAAGAAAAATATCTGTCAGCATAGAAAAGTGGATGTTAAATAATAACGATAACTTATAATAGCATGTATAAAACATGATGCTGGCAGTGTTGGAAAAAAGTACCTTGCCATATTTATTTTGGATATTTAAACTCCAAGGTCAACTTCACCATTCATTTTTCTGGGGTCAATAAAGTATAGAACCAGCCAAGTACTGACTAAGCCCCTTCATTCAAAATTACTGGCATCGTATCTAAATTAGAAACAATTGTATGATTTCTTAATGAAAATGAGTGGGAAAAAATTTTCAGCCTCATACCATATGTTATAAAATTACAACCGCAATTTTTACATAATAATTACTCACAATCAAGGATAACTAATTAACATACAGCATGCTTTGATTAGTTGTTTTAGATGTCTGTTCAGTCATGACCAGACATAGACACCCCCTTTCTGCCTTCCCACCCTTGATCCATTGGAACATCTAGAACAGTGCCTCACAACCATCTTTTTTTTCCCCAGTAGACCCCTATTGATTTCTGTTTTATTTGGGTGGATCCTCGAACCATTTAATGTTTTAAAATATCGTAATATATTTTTATAATTAAATATTATTAGGAATTGTATTTTAAAAAAAATTGTTAAAATATTTTGAGTATTATAGATATATAACCAATTTATCGTTGTTGTTATTGTTTGTTCCTTCTCAATACATGCCTGACTCATAAGGGCCGGTTTCCTGGTTTCATTGGTACATAGGTTCAGCACCTAGACAGGACACCAGTCCATTGCAATAACCAATTTATTGCACAAGTATTTTAACAACAAAATCTTTTGTGGACCTCCAAGGGTCATATGAACCTCGATCTAGAATATAACAGCTGGAGAAAGAGAGGATTATTTATGGACCCCCACCAAAAGAATGGAAGGCAAAGTTGACCTCAGCAGAGAGTCAGGACTAATATTGCACCACATTCTATATAATATTCCAGTGACTCTGTGAATTGACCAACTTTACCGTGTTTTACACACACACAGAATCGCACGTGATTTTAATTCTAATTTTAATACAATTGGTATCGTAATCGTGACTGATGCTGGTGTCATGTAACTGGCGTGTAAAAATCACCCTTCGGACGTTGGGCCTCAAGGAAGCAGTGATGAGTGATCGAGACTTTTGGTGATATACCATGCTTGAGGAGATTCATCCTGGCAAGTGAAATTATAGTTGTGGCACATGACAAGCATCCATGCCAGTGGCACATGACAAGCATCCATGCCAGTGGCACATAAAAAGCAGCCTTCGGACGTTGGGCCTCACAGAGGCAATGATAAGTGACCGAGACTTTTGGCGATATGCCAGCTTTGAGAAGATCCGTGAAACCAAGTGAAATCGTAAGTCATGGCTGATGGCGGTGTTGCGTAACTGGCATATAATAAGCACCCATTACACTCTTGGAATGGTTGGTTTTGGGAAGGGCATCCAGTTGTAGAAACTATTCCAAATAAGATTAGAACCTGGTGCAGCCCTCCAGCTTACCAATTTCAGTCAAACCGTCAACCCATGCCAGCATTGAAAGCAGATGCTAAATGATGATGATGGTGTAGAACAAAAAATACTGTATGGCATTTAGTACCATCCAAGTTACATACCTTTACACTGGGATTGACTCTGCCTGTCATTTCTTTCAAGGGCAAGAAAATAAGTAAGTACAAAGAGTGATTGCTATAACTAATTAAAACCTTTTGAAAGTGTTGTGCCTTAGTATGCCTACCATCCACAGACAAATGCCAACAAAAGAATGAGCGTTTCCCTCTCCTCCTTTATAAAGAAATTTATGATATTTGATTTGCATAAATAGCTAATGACTTTAATTTTAATTTCAGGAACGAGAACGACGTCGGCAGCACATGTTGTTGGTGAAATCCCTTGAAGCCCGGCGACGACAAGAAGTAAGGATGCTTTTATTTTTTATTTAAATGACAAACAATATACTCGTGGTGTTCAGGCTGGGGTAGTTTGTAAGGTTTTTAGCTAAGAGTAGTGAGATTTCTGGGATGTTTTTATTTTTTTTTTTAACAAAGGTTTTAAAAGAAACACATCATTTTTCACCAAGAATAAGGCTTTCCTGCAAATATATAAGAATAGTTAATAGGACTCATTGAAGGGGGTGGGTGATGATGGTGATGATGATGATGGCA
Organism: Octopus sinensis; assembly: GCF_006345805.1. Classification (NCBI taxonomy): domain Eukaryota; kingdom Metazoa; phylum Mollusca; class Cephalopoda; order Octopoda; family Octopodidae; genus Octopus; species Octopus sinensis. Next base: position 27,302,369 of record NC_043013.1, read on the forward strand.
GTGAATGGCCAAGTTCTATATCCCCCTTATCTCCTTCAATGGTCATTTCAGCTATTTCTTTATTAAGAGTTAACGTTTCTGACTGCAATAGGTCTTCCTTTTAATTTCCCCCCCTCTTTTTCTTTTCTTTTTTTTTTATCATTTCTAGGAAAGGGAGCGATTAAAAGAAGAAAAACAGAAAGAAAAATTGATAGAAAGAGAACGGAAATTGGTGTGTATAGTTCTTAATGGTGGAACTGAACGAAGATTAAGTGCCATTAATAAAAATCTTCTTTGAGTGAGACTTGTTTTTTTTCTTTCTTTTATTTGTTTTTTCAGAATCAGAGAAGAGTTGAACTTCAAATTGCGGCTGAGTTGAAAAAGCCTATTGAAGACATGGAGATCAAAGACATCAAGGTTTGTTCTTTTGCTATCGTTTCTATTCTTCATACTTATTATTTTTGTTCCTCTTTCACCTCAATTCTCTACCAAAACCATACAAGTCATGGTTGTATGGTTAAGAAGTCTACTTACAGTTCTATGGTTTCAGATTCTGTACTGCTGCATGACACCCAAGGCAAGTGTCTTCCACCATAGTCTCAGATTGTCCGAAGCCTTGTGAAGGGAAAATTTGGTAGGAAGCCTCAGTGGTGTAGCAAGAGTGTCTGCCACCCAGGACAGCCCTTCAGTTCGATTTTTAAAATTGCATGGGTTGGTTTAAGCACTAGATGTCTCCCTTCCCTGCTTGAAAATCCTTCAATGCTCTTGAATTTTTTTTTTTTACTTTTGTATTTACCTTATATGGTACAATGCATTAAAAGCAGCCGAAATGGCGTTGCTCCAGAGAATCTCTGGAGTAACATTACTAAACCCTGTCCATAGCTTGGAGATCAGGGAGTCTCCCCAGGTGGAGTCACTGATTCTCTACACTGAGAGGTCACAACTTGGGTACTATGGACATTTGATGAGAATACTGTTGGAAAGAATCACAAGATGGATTCTTCAAGCTTAGCCAACTGGCAGGAGACATGGGGATAGACCATAAGCAGGATGGTTGGATAATATCCATAGTCTCAGCTAGTCACACTTGGGGATCCAGCTGGAAAGTATGAAATGACAGTTGCTTCTGAACCCTAAGGAAATGGTTTCTGAAGACTCTCCTTTCATGACCCTCCCAGAAATAATGGTTTGAGAAGATGGGCAGTGTGCTGCTTTGTTGGGATTATTTCAACTAAATGTGTTTATTTGTTAAAAGCAACATTGCAAACAGTCTTCACAGAAGGCAAAATGTGACATACACAGATCAAAGGCTAAAATCAGTAATCTTAGTTTCAAATTTTGGCACAAGGCCAGCAATTTCAGGGGAGAGGATAAGTCGATCACCCTGATCCCAGTGCTGAACTGGTACTTATTTTATCAACCCCAAAAGAATAAAAGGCAAAGTCAACCTCAGTGGAATTTGAACTCAAAATATAATGACAGATGAAGTTCCACTAAGCATTCAGTTCAGCCTACTAACGATTCTGCCAGTTCACTGCTTTGGCTGAAATCAACATATTAATAAAAAAAAAAAACAATGGCATGTGACTTACATATGACAATGTATGATACTTAATTTTGTTGAAGAAAATTCTTCTTAAGAATTGCAATTATTTTTGATGGTCCTTTTTCTTGTTCTTTTACTTAGGAATTACCTCAGCTGCCTCGGATAGAAGGTGTCTGCTTAGCAGGAAACGCCTTTGCCGATGCTTTGATGGTACTGGAATTCATGCATAATTTTGCCAAAGCCTTATCAATACGTAAGTAATTCTGTTTCACTTTTATCACTCTGTAGTGGATGAAATGACATGTGGCATCACATTGATATAATGTAGCCAACAATCAAATGTAACGCTTGAAGGTTCTTGCATCAGACTAACCAGTGAACATTGAAGAAACAAAACCAAGAAGGAAGAAATATTATTTACATATATTTATGTGTTTTCCCAACATGTAGTTAGAGATTCAGCAGTAATTATAGTGGCAGTGGCAACAAGCTCGCTCGCTGGTTGGTAGCTGATAGTGTAGAGGTTGCTGTCTGCCAGTAGAGAGTGAAAGAATAAGGAATGCACGGTGCTGACTAGAAAGGATAAAGGTGGCATCGTCTTTCTTGCAGCCAAAAGCTTCTCTTTGTATGTCAAGTGAAGGACGAAGGGAAGTGCTGTTCCTTGGTCATGGCTGACACAAAAGAGGAAGAGACAGGAAATGCTCTCTGTTATATAGACTATGGTCAGGAATGTAGTTCAAACCCTAAACAAAGGACTGACCTTTCTTTGACCAGCACAAGTCCTTGGGGGTCAAGTGTTTCCCCATCAATCATCTGGTGTGGAGATGCAAACAAAGGATTTCCCCCTTGTTTTGAAAAGCAACAAGCAGGTGGATTTGATTTCAAATTTCAGGCAGGGCTAAGCGAGGTCCCTACAACTTCTAGATTTTGGTTTATTTTATCATCACCACCACTACAACTATTTAGTTGTAGTAGTGGTGGTGGTGATATTTAGTTGTAGTGGTGGCAGCAGCTGCTGCTGTTGTTGTTGTTGCTATCATCTTTCATTTTATTACAATTTGGTCTGAGCAACAAGTAAAGAATTGTAAAAGCTTACCTATATTTGAAGCTTAAGTAACCCGGCATGATTTTTATTGATCTTTATTAACCCTTTAATGATGAACATCATCAGTTGATGCTTCAGAAATTTCACATGGATATGGCCATCATCTATTGATGCCTGAGTGTCTCCTTGATCAAAGGCTCCTAAGCTTAAGTGGCCCTTATTGATCAAGCACAAACGAAAGAGTTAGAAGAAGTTTCTTCTGACTTCCCTTCATCATCAGATGAGGGGATATGGTGATGATGGTGGTGCTCTAAATAGCACAGAAGAAAGTGATGCTTCAACTAGCTGTAGATAGAAAAAGTGCACTGATTTTTCTCCATTTATTCTTTTGACAATGCAGGAACCTGAAATGAATTTATGCTCAAATGATTTTATTGCCTCTCTTTGTCTTAGTTTTTGTAATCTAAAACAGTTAAAATACATTTCCATAGATTTTGTATTTATTTGAAATTAAAATCTGTCTAACAATTACCCTAAAGAAAAAAAGATACTTTTTGTTTTTGCCACATTTTACACACATTCATGCAACCTTTTCCTGCCATTTAACCCTTTAGCATTCAAACCGGCCATATCTGGCCAAAATATTTAACCTGTTTTATATTGAAACTGACCAGATCTCACCTCTCACCTCAGCCCTACCATATCATTCTAAAACTAAAAAATCACATCACTGAAATCTCTAAACTACAAGATAATGCATGATTAATTCAAACCATTTTAAATAAACAAACATCACATTTGACAGAATAATCTGAACCCTAAAGGGTTAAAAGTCCCTGAAATTGTACAAAACCAATGAAGATTATAAAAGCTTATTTAGAAAGGAATTCAATTGCTTCTACATAATTTAAAATTTTGTTTGATTGCATATAAAATGGTGTTACATGTCAGCATTTTAATAACCATTCATTCTGCTTATGTTGTTTTGTTTTTGTCTTCTTTTGCAGCTGAAGATTTTATTCCAGACATGACTGACTTACAGAACTGTTTGATGGGAGACAAGAAAGAGGATTTAGATAAATACACAAGCTATGCTAGCAAACTTCTGAAGATTGCCCTCACTGACCCTGGAGTGCCAAACCCAAAAGAAGTGAGGCATTTTTCATTGATACCATCATCATTATCATCATCATCATCGTCATCATTGTCGTTTTAGCATCCAATTTTCTGTGCTCACATGGGTCAAGCAATATGTAATAATGTTGGTCATCCATACATACAGGCATGCACCTTTGCAGGTGCTGCATTATGCACTTGTGCCAGTGGCGCATAAAAAGCACCCAACACACTGCAAAAAGTGGTTGGCTTTAGAAACAGCATCAAGCCATAGAAACCATGCCAAAACAGACAATTGTAGCCTGGTGTGGCCCTCTGGCTTGCCAGCTCCTGTCAAACCGTCCAAACCATGCTGGCATGGAAAACAGTCCCACTGCATGGCATCTTGGGCAAGTGTCTTTTGCTATAACCCTAAGCCAACCAATGCAATGTGAGCAAATTTGGTAGATGGGCATTGAAAGAAGCCCGTTGTATATGTAATATATATGTGTGTCCTTGTCTTTTCATCATATGTTGGTTGTAAACAAGCATCACTGTCGTACAAGCAGTGTTGTTCATTTCTTGTCTCCATGAAAAACATGTCCAATTATAGGGGAGAAATAAGTTCTGGAACTTGATTTGTTTGACTAAACCTTTTGAAGTGGTGCCCCAGCTTGGCCACAGTCCAGTGACTAAAGCAATAAAAGATAAAAGGTTCATAACTTTCAAAACAGTATACCAGTAATTTTCTATTTGGTCTCCAGTGGCCTATATCATATCACCACCTTTTATTTTATTCCCTTTGGAAAATTGAAAATCAAAGTTGACCTGAATAAAATTTGAACCTAGAACTTAACCCTTTAGCTCTTAAACTATCCATATCCATTCCACCTGTTTTATATTAAAACTGGTCAGATCCAGCCTCTTACACCTACCCTATACTCTACAATGTCTTCAAAGCCCAAAATTACATGATAGTCATGATTCATTCAAAACAATGTGAATAAATAAGCATTACTCTTCACAGAGTAATCTGAATACTTTAGGACTAAAGGGATTAGAGGATGCTGCTAATTCTGTCGTGGATTAACACATCCATTTGCTTTTTTTTCTATGTTATTGTTGCTGTTGTTTAATTGAAGGTTGTTGTATTTTTACTCTTGTCTTTTAGGCTGTCACAGCGTTGGGCCAGAAAATCGTTGACATTGAACTAGATGACACCATGATTACAGAAGTTTTACGAATATTTATTATCTCACGGAATAATGGGGATAATGAGGTAAAATGTTTCGGAAATGTAACCAACTCTTTTCTGTCTTTCCATTAAAAAAGGATTTCTTGTAAACATCAAATCAATCAATATTTCTCTAATATGTGTACGATCATCATTTTGTTTCCCACCACCACCAAGCCTTAGGACCTATAGAGCCAGTCACCTAGTTTCCATGGCAATATATGTAACTGAGATTACAGCATTCCCTCATTGCAGAGTCCAAGAATAGCAGTTTTGAGGGGAGGGGGCAAGTCATTTACATTGACCTCAGTATTTGACTGGTACTTGATTTTATTGACTGCAGTACTTGGTTGATACTTTATTTTATCAAGCACTGTGCCTAACTGTACTTTATTCTATCGGCCCCAAAGGCAAAGTTGACTTCAATCAGATTTGAACTCTCAACATAAAGAATCAGAAAAGATGCCACTAAACACTTTGTCCAACATCCTAACAATTCTACCAGGTTGCTGCTTTTGTGTGATAAATAATCAATTTCATATTTGATTTATTCAGGCATTGGAGTGGTTGTGTGGTAAGAAGCTTACTTCCCAACCATGTGATTCCAGGTTCAGTCCCACTGTGTGGCACCTTGGGCTAGTGTCTTCTACTACAGCATCAGCCCAATCAAAGCCTTATGAGTGGATTTGGTAGACAGAAACTGAAAAAAGCCCCTCATATATATATATATATATATATTTATGTATGTGTGTATATATATGTATGTATATATATATATATTATATATATATATATATATATATATATGTATGTATATATATATATGTATGTATATATATATATGCATATGTATATATATATATGTATGTATATATATATGCATATGTATGTATATATATATATGCATATGTAATATATATATATATATATATGTATATATATATATATATATGTATGTATATATATGCATGTATATATATATATGCATATGTATATATGCATATGTATATATGCATATATATATATATGCATATATATATATGCATATATATATATATATGCATATATATATATATATATATATGCATATATATATATATATATATATATATATATATATATGCATATATATATATATATATATATATTACGACAGGCACCCATGCCAACCCCCTTGCTTGCGAAGACATGTTGGGGCAAGCGAAATCGAATTGAACCAGCCAGGTTCCCTGGTCTGGTGGTACGTAAAAAGCACTATCCGACTCGTGGCCGATGCCAGCGCCGCCTCCACTGGCTTCCGTGCCGGTGGCACGTAAAATACACCAATCTGACCGTACAACAGGCACCCATGCCAACCTCCTTGCTTGCGAACACATGTTGGGGCAAGCGAAATCGAAATCGAATTGAACCAGCCAGGATCCCTGGTCTGGTGGTATGTAAAAAGCACTATCCGACTCGTGGCCGATGCCAGCACCGCCTCGTCTGGCTTCCGTGCCGGTGGCACATAAAATACACCAATCCGACCGTGGCCGTTGCCAGCCTCGCCTGGCACCTGTGCAGGTGGCACGTAAAAAGCACCCACTACACTCACGGAGTGGTTGGCGTTAGGAAGGGCATCCATCTGTAGAAACACTGCCAGATAAGACTGGAGCCTGGTGCAGCCTTCTGGCTTCCCAGATCCCCGGTCGAACCGTCCAACCCATGCTAGCATGGAGAACGGACGTTAAACGATGATGATGATGATGATGATGATATATATATATATATATAATATATATATTACGACAGGCACCCATGCCAACCCCCTTGTTTGCGAAGACATGTTGGGGCAAGCGAAATCGAATTGAACCAGCCAGGTTCCCTGGTCTGGTGGTACGTAAAAAGCACTATCCGACTCGTGGCCGATGCCAGCGCCGCCTCCACTGGCTTCCGTGCCGGTGGCACGTAAAATACACCAATCTGACCGTACAACAGGCACCCATGCCAACCTCCTTGCTTGCGAACACATGTTGGGGCAAGCGAAATCGAAATCGAATTGAACCAGCCAGGATCCCTGGTCTGGTGGTACGTAAAAAGCACCATCCGACTCGTGGCCGATGCCAGCACCGCCTCGTCTGGCTTCCGTGCCGGTGGCACATAAAATACACCAATCCGACCGTGGCCGTTGCCAGCCTCGCCTGGCACCTGTGCAGGTGGCACGTAAAAAGCACCCACTACACTCACGGAGTGGTTGGCGTTAGGAAGGGCATCCATCTGTAGAAACACTGCCAGATAAGACTGGAGCCTGGTGCAGCCTTCTGGCTTCCCAGATCCCCGGTCGAACCGTCCAACCCATGCTAGCATGGAGAACGGACGTTAAACGATGATGATGATGATGATGATATATATATATATATTATATATATATATATATATATATAATATATATATATATATATATTTGTGTGTTTGTGCCCTCACCATCACTTGACAACCAATGTTGGGTGTTTACGTCCCTTTAATTTAGCAGTTCAGCAAAAGAGACCAGACCAATAGAATAAGTAGTAGACTTACAAAGAATAAGTTCTGGGGTCGATTTGTTTGACTAAAGGCAGTGCTCCAGCATGGCCACAGTCAAATGACTGAAACAAGTAAAAGAATGTATCTTATAAAGAAACATTATGAAATTGTATAAATGCTTATATTTAGTTTGTTTATTGTTCTCTTTAATAAGTCAGCTTTCTGCTGCTCTTCCTTCTTTCCATCATAAAACTATTATACATTTCTGTCCATCACCTCTCTGGACACTTTATTCTTTGTAATAGCCACAGACGTGGATGTGTGGTTAAGAAGATTGCTTCCTAACCACGTGGTCTTCGGTTCAGTTCTACTGTGACATCTCCTGTACTACTCACACCATTTCTTACTGGCTTTCCTTACCTTCTCCACATCAGATTTTCCACGTGAACCCTTTGCTTCATTTTCTTAGCAACATAAGTTCTCTGAAGTAACATTACTCAACAGGGTGTGTACCTCAGAGATGAGGGTGTCTGTTGAATTCAAACCACAAACTCTCCACATTGAGTAGTCACAGTTCCAGTACTATGGACATGTGGCTAGAAAGTTGCAGGAAAGAGTCACAAGACAGATTCTTCAATCCAAACCAACCAGCCAGAGACTTAAGGATAGACCAAAAGATAAATGGTTGGATAAAATATCCATGGTCTCAGTTGCTTACACTTTGAAATCCAGCTGGAAAGTGTAATGATGACTGCTGATAGGATTCTATGGATGAAGACTCTGTGCCTGAGGACTCTACCACCATAACCCTTCTAGGACTAGTAGCCAGTGAAAATGGATGGATTGTGATAAGATGACCTTGATTTCTTTCCAAAGACAGACAAATATCCAAAAGGACTCTTCCACTCCTCTCAGCCAAATTAATGAATATTCTACAAACTCTCTTGTGATTTAATTTTTACTGACACCAACTACCAACAATTTCTTTAAATTCTTGATTTTACCATATTCATTTACAATTCTTTAAATTCTGGATTTTACTATATTCATTTACAATGTCTTTTTGACTGACTTAATGAGAGTGTGTTTCTCCAAGTTTAGCACAACTAGTCACTTCAGCTTTATATGGTGTTAAACACTCATCAGTTGTATAGTACTCCCACTATTAACAGTGCTGAGCAGTGATAGCACCCATCTACATTATAGTTGCACCATTCAGAGTTAAATACATTTGCCATGGACAGTGGCACTGTTCCCTTCTGTTATCAGAATACAAACCATCAACCATCCAACCATTTGGCCACCCCCCACCTCCTTCTGACTCAGTTTGATCCCTAAACCAGATGCTTGGTTTATTTAATTTCTGTTAGATACAAAAATCACTTAGAGTGAGTGTTGTGATAAATCGAAAGTAAATCTTTATTTTATCTCTTCTTCAGATCTCAGAATGGTTAAGTGAGAAACCATTAAACGCTTTTAATGCCACACAGAAGGCTTCTGTTTTGGCTTTTCTATGCAATGAACTTCTTTGTGGCAGACTTTTGTCAAAGTAAGTAGAAGAAAAACTTGATTGTCTTCTTTGTTTGTTTGTTTGTTTTTTTCTTTCTCTTATTTTAGAGTTCACTTAATAAACGCTGAACAATATTAACCAATTTTGGAATCATTCTTGTCTAGGAAGTGACTTGGACTGAAATTGTATTGATGTTAAAGCACCAATTACATTATGAAAGAACTGTTTTAGCCATTTTGAAAGTTGCAGTGGGACCATTGTCAGTGCCTCAAGAAATTAGTGAAAAGTGAAATTATTAGAGTTTTTTGCATATTTTTAAATGGTCAAAATAATTCTCAATATTTTTCTCTTATTCTTCAACTATGATTGTCACATAATTTAATTTTTGGAACCATTAACTTCATGTGAAGAGGGAAAAGTATTTCTTACACTATTTACATTCACACTACATTTCAACCAATTCAGTCTGAGCCTGGACAACAAATCATCTGAGACATTTATTCAACTTATGTTGTTGATGGTGGTGGTGGGTTTTTTTATTGGGGAGGTTTTTTGTTGTTTTTATTTTCTTTTATCATGGTGTGGTTGGGAAGCAAACCTCGTTACCATATGCATGCACACACATACACACAAGCACACACACAAATGGTCTGCCATGGAGAGACATCACCTTGCTTGGAAACAGTTGGGTCTTAGCAACAGGAAAGACATCCAATTATAGAAAATTTGTCTCAGTGAATTTTGTTTGACCAATACAGCAGATATGGAAAAGTAGATATCAGAACAATTTCAGAGAGAGGGAGAGAATGTGTGTGTGTGTGTGTGTTGGGGTTGTGCCTTCAGCATAAGTGCTTCTTTTGTGATTACAATGACCATACAATTTACTAAGATGCATTTTGATGTTTGAAATTAAATTTAATTAAGTTTATCCTCTCATTCATGTTATGCCCCTTTTTTTTCTTTTCTTTTTATAAAACAGTGAAGTTGAGAAGACTATTGAAAGTATGTCGACTTTGAGGCGGGATAAATGGATTGTCGAAGGAAAATTGAGACGGTAAATATGTAACACATTTCAAGGAATAATTAACAGCTGGTTCACAGAAACTGTTGACATTTTAGTTTATTAAACATTTTTTTAAATATTCTAAAGTTTATTGATTTTTCTCTGTTAAATAGCAAGATAGCATTTGATTAACTACATAAGCACAAGCATGGCTGTGTGGTTAAGAAGCTAGCTTTGCAACCATGTGGTTTTAGGTTCAGTCCCACTGCACAGTACCTTGGGCAAGTGCCTTCTACTACATCCTCTAACCAACCAATGCCATGTGAGTGAATTTGGTCAACCAAAACTGTGTGAAAGCCCATCACGTAAAAGCACCCACTACACTCTTGGAGTGGTTGGCGTTAGGAAGGGCATCCAGCTGTAGAAACTCTGCCAGATCAGATTGGAGTCTGGTGCGGCCATCTGGTTCGCCAGACCTTAGTCAAATCGTCCAACCCATGCTAGCGTGGAAAGCGGACGTTAAATGGTGATGATGGTAATGATGATGTGTGTGCATCTGTGTTTGTTACACACACATACATAATACTTGACAATTAGTGTTGGTTTGTTTACATCTCTGTAACTTAGCAGCTCAGCAAAAGTTCATGCATTTTCTTTTAGCTTTGAAATTTTGATTTGATTGTTTATTTTTAGAATGACATTGTAGAGTAGGTGTGAGAGGCCAGATCTGGCCAGTTTGAACATAAAATGGGTGGAATGTTGGGGCTGAATACGAGTGGTTTAAATGCTAAAGGGTTAACAATGAAATCCAAGTTAGACACCAGCTTTTGTGAGCTCCTTAGTGTTTACTGAAAGCATTTATGTAGAAGATCTGCTGGTACCATAATAATATACACCTATTGTATGTCTGTGAAATGGTTGGGGAGCAACAAGAGACAATGTAATGGGCAAGGGAATTCTTTTGTCTTGTTAAGCATAACTCTATTTGTACCAGTGCTATGGTAAAAGCACCCAGTACACTCACTCGAGTGGTTGGTGTCAGGAGAGCATTCAGCCATAGAAACCCTATCAAAATGGAATATACACCCAAGACATTGTCCTCAATCGATCTAGGAGAGTAGTAACTCCAAATAGGAATTATCTCAAGCCTTGACAACTCATCCAACCCATGCCAGTATAGGAAGTAGATGTAAAATAGATAATGAGATTGGTGATAGTGATTTGAGTTATCAGGGTATCTGGTCTTACACTTGAGTGAGGGAGAGGTTTTAATGTTTATTATATTTAGTTGGAGATAATAACCCTGCAAGTAACTTGGTTCCTTAAGAGAAATCCAACAGACTAATTCAATATGTTCCAGTGTAAAGAATTCTTGTAATAACCATTTTTTTGTAATTCTATGTGTAATTTGTTCTTGATGTCATTTTCAGATTAAGGATTATACAAGCGAAGAAGTACAACCGTCCGTCACCTAAGATCTCCCTCCATGAAAGTTCTTCCCCACTGCTGGATGAAGACAGCCACGCAACCAATGTGTCTGGTAGTAAACAGGGCAGTGATGAAGAAGAGGACAGTGGCAATGACAGTGATATCACTACGGTCACAAGTGTTGGGATTATATCAGAAGGAGAGGTAAGAACATGGAGTGGTTTCTTTTTAAAAACCAAGACTTAGGTCAAGTGTACTTCAGTTAGTCTGACTGAATTTTCAAAATTAAAGAATGGATGGTCAGTCTAAAGAACAGGTATTAGCTGTTCATATTCTGTTGGTGGGCCAAGTCCTCCTAACTTTAAGGTTGCTCAAGGGACTCAAACCTGTGTCTATAACCATGGCAGATGTTCTACCATAATACCAAAGCAACCCTTTGAATTTACTCCATCAATTTTAGGAGCTTTGTTCTTACCAGTAAGAACTGTATGTTGTTAACATCATAAGAATTTAGAAATTTCAAGAAATACAAAATATATATATATATTTGTTTAATGGTGGAACTTGAAGTGGATACAGATATATATATGTATCTATAATCATCATTATTATTTGAGGAGCTTCCTTTCAAAACCAGTATAGGTGCATATTTGGTCAATTTCATGATAACCATTAAAACACAATCTGCAAGCTGTTGCTTCACACACCTAAAATTTGTTTTGGTTAGACTGGGATAGATGCCATATAGAACCTTAGTCTTCCAACCAAAACCAGACATATTCAAGATGTTGTTTTCTCATTTACTCAAAATTCATTCTGATACATATATCTGGTATTGAAATTAAGCTTTTCATTTAATGTCCATCTTCCATGCTGGCAAACCAAAAGACTTGGCATGGTTTCTATGGCTGGATGCCCTTCTTGATGCCAACCACATTACAGAGTGTACTGGATGCCTTTTATGTGGCACCAGCACTGCTCTCTCCACCCCTCTTTTTCGTTTATCAATTTGTCTTGCTGGGTACCTTCTCTGAAGAAGAATCATGTTCTAAACGTCACCATTTGATTAACATATATTTAAGCATTAAAACTGCCATCTCCCTCAATCATAACAAGTTTTTTTCTGTTTTAGGAGGAAGATCCTATTAATTCTGAAGATTGTGAGAAAAAAATAGAAAAATTACAAAGGGTGAGTAGTGTGTACATTGTAATTTGTCTGTATTTACCTTGACATCCAAATGGCTGGGTTGGGAGGTTAAGATGTTTGGCTGTTCACCATGGGATCACAAGTTCAAACCTTAGAAGTTGTGTGTGTATTTATACACACACACACACACACACACACATATATATATATTTATATATATACACACACACACACATACAGAACACAATTCTTTCCGTTTCCATTTACCAAATCCATTTACAAAGCTTTGATTGGCCCAAGACTAAAGTAGAAGACACTTTTCCAAGGTGCCATGCAGTGGGACTGAACCCAAGAACCATGTGACTGGAAAACAATTATCATCTCTCATTTGCAAAGTGTTCTTCATATTCTGGCATTCAAAAAGAAAAAGACTCCATTTTGACAAGATATGCAGTCTAGGGGCAATTCAAAAAGGGCCCTGGGAAAGAACTGTTTATTACTCAGATTGCTCTGCCAAATTTAATGCTTATTTAATCACATAATTTTAAATTAATGATGCATAATCTCATAGCTTCAAAATTTCAATAATATAATTGCTTATTGTGATTTTTAAAATGAGATTGTAAGATAGGTGTGAGAGGCCAGATTTGACTGGTTAACTAGTTTACTCACCTTATACAGGTGTCAGATTGAACGAAATGCCTCATATTTATTCCAGCTCTTTTTGTTGAGTTCAAATCCTGCTGGCATCAACTTTGTCTTTCATGTTTTTGGGGTCAGTTAATAAAGTAACAGTAAAGAGTAGTGGACTGGCTGAATCATTAGTGACAGAAGGGATAAATACCTTGTGGTGTTTACCCTTGATCTTAGACTACTGAGTTCAAATCCTGCTATGGTCTGCCAGTAACCATTGGAAGAGATTGGAACTTTAGCATAAGAGTGATCCATAATATTCAATCTGCTTAGACCAGACAGGACTTGCTGATGATAATATTGCAGGATAATGGCTGGAGGAGGAGTTAATAGCAATTATATTATTGACTTAAAATTGACCAGATGGGAAGAATTTTCTTCCTCCTTCATCATCATCATTTACTGTCCTTTTTCCCATGCTTTCATGCATCAGACAGCCTTTTCAAGCACTTCTAAACGAAATGGTTGAAGGTATGATAATGTTCTAAGCAAGAAATATAGGATAAAGTCTCTGCTGCAAGTGTAGAAAACAAGCAAACAGAGTGTCAAGCAAGGGTTGGGGATGATAGGGGAATTATGTACATTGAAGTGGGAGACATATAAAGTCAGCAAGCGGTGCCAATCAGGGAGTTTTGAAATGGTGGATCTATCCCAAAAAAGGGGGCAAAGGTTATGGAAATTTGGTGGGCACCTTTTTTTACAGCAACATGTAAATTTGTTTGCTGTCACTTCATCCTCTCCAGACTTAGGAACAGGACTCTATCAAAAGTTGGTTTTTTTTTCATGTTTGTATAAGGTTTGAATTCACCTTAACAATAAACCCCAAAACATACAAATATCTTCTGCTGTTCAATGACATTGATTTCCTTCTCTCTTTTTCTTCTTTTCTCTCTCTCGCAGCAACACAGTCAGTATCAACACAAAGTGTTTGAAGCTTCTCATAAACTGCGGGCAGTTTCTTTTGGTCAAGATCGTTTCAAGCGCCGTTACTGGCTTCTGCCATATTGTGGAAGGTTGTTTGTTGAAGGGCTGGAATCTGGTGCCATGGGGAGTGAGGATGAAGAAGAAGAAGAGACTGGCGGTGAAGATGAAAACGAGATCGATTACGAAAACAATGAAGATACTGAAAGCAAATCTCAGACGGGAAGTGAAGATTTAAAGGACAGCATTAAGAAAGAACCGAAAAGTGAAGATGAGGAAGAAGAGGATGAAGAAGAGATGGACAGAAAGGAACTAATGGATTGTAAGCTATCGGAACCCATAGCTAACAGCACTCCTGTAAAGTGTGAATCACCAAAGACAGACCACAAATCAAATTCAAAAAATAGTATTAGTCATGTTAAAGAAGAAAACCCTACTAATTTATTTCTACAAAAACCAGAAGCTACCAAATTTAGTGATTTAATTCATATTTCCAAACCAGACGGTGCCCCTACTTCACAAGATACTAAGTCTAATATTGTAAATAGCCATCATGACAGTGGCACGTCACCAACCACATCGTCATCTGTAAATACATCATCTCCAAACAACTCCACATTATCCACACACTCAGACACTAAGCCCAGTTTTGTCAGCATTGACTCTCTCCTGAAGAAAGACCATGAACCCAGTAGTCCTACGCTGCCATTTGTCCCCTCGATGGCTACCTACCCCATGCCCCCAATCTTCACGGACCAACTCCTGAAAACTGCTTCAGAGATAAACGATCAGAAACCCTGGTTCAGCATCCTTCCCAGAATGCCTTGTGATGAGACCTCTTTAACGCGCTCACCTTTGAACATATCACATCGGATGCTGAACAACTCGCCTTTCATTTTCCAGCCCATGCCATTCCATGCCTTCCCCGTACGCAGCCCAGCATTTGCTTCGTTTCAAATGGGGCAGATCCAAAGTAACCCGGTGGACTTTAACATGAACATGTTCAACAACAACACAAATAATTCCAACACCTATTTCAAAGTGCCACCAGTTCCTCAAGAGGCTTCCTCCATGAACAATTCCTCCTCATCCTCTCTCCTCCAAAATTCCCCCTTATTACCTGTAATTGCACCTACGTCAAATGGAAATGGACTCATTGATTCTGATCCTGAAGGTCTGCTCAAAAGTTTACAAGGAGAGCTTAAACCAATTCCAAAAGGTATTTTTTTTCTTCAAGTCTTTTACATTTCTCTTTTTTTCTTTTCACTTTTCCACATTTTCATTTTATATTACAATAGCCTAAGGCGGTGAGCTGGCTGAATCGTTAGCACGTCAGGTGAAATGCTTAGTGGTATTTCACCTGTCTTTACATTCTGAGTTCAAATTTCACCAAGGTTGATTTTGCCTTTCATCCTTTCAGGGTCAATTAAATAAGTAACAGTTACGCACTGGGGTGAATGTAATCGGCTTAATCCCTTCTCTCAAATTCGAGGCCTTGTGCTTGAAAACAGACATTAAATGATGATTATAAATGTTGTGGGCTGATTGAATCATTAGTACATTGGACAAATACTAAGTGGCATTTCTTATGGATCTTTATGTTCTGAGTTCAAATTTCACCAGGTCGACTTTGCCTGTCATCATTTTGGGAGTCTATAAAATAATTACCAGTTACGCATTGGGGTCGATGTAATCGACTCAATCCCTTCCCCCAAATTTGAGGCCATGTGCTTCCATTAGAAAGGATTATTACAATAGACTAAGGCAGTGAGCTAGCAGAATCATTAGCACCTCAACAAAATACTTAGCATTCCTTCCAGCCCTTTATGTTCTGAGTTCAAATTCTGCCATGGTCAACTTTGCCCTTGAACCTTCCAGGGACAACGAAATAAGTTCCAATGGAGTGCCGAGGTCGATATAATCAACCACCCTCTCCTGTTAAAATTGTTGGTCTTGTGTGAGAATTTGAAGCCATTGTTACAATAGCATCACCATACTGCTTTGCTGGATAAGGAAATGCTTTTTTCTTCTGCTTATACCCTGGTGCACAACTGTTAAGGATATTTCTGTTTTGTGAGCATAACATTTGTAGCATATATACACAGCCTGTTGCATTATTTATTTACAGGTGTAAGTGCATGGTTAAGAAGTTTGCTTCCCAATTACACAATTTCAAGTTCAGTCCCTCTGTGTGACACCTTCGGCAAGTGTCTTCTACTGTAGCCTCAGGCCAACCAAAGCCTTGTGAGTGTATTTGGTAGACAGAAACTGAAAGAAGCCCATCGTTTGTGTGTGTGTGAGAGAGAGAGACTACGCAGAAACCCATCACACCATATATATATTAAGTAAAAAGAAGTCAGGATTTGTATAAAACTATTTATTTACCACTTTCGTCTCTGTCAGGGATTCACCATAATCCCTGGAAGGGGTAAAGGCACTAAATAAATATTTTTTATCCAAATCCTGCCACAGATGTCTGGTGCAGTCTCCTGCCTGGCCAGCTTCTGTCAAACCATCCAACATGGAAGATGGACATTAAACGATGATGATGATTATATATATTATATATATTGTATATATTTCTATATATATAGTGAATAGTGCTGTAATTGTAGAAGAGTAATGGATGTTAAGAAGATGAGTTGTGGAGAAAGCTTGGATGCAGGAACACAAGTTAATTAATAGTACGAGAGGGATTTCGTATTAGATGAGTCGAAACACATGTTGTACCTAATAAAAGTCTAATACAAAATCCATCTCCTATTAATTAATATTAGCCTAACTGTCACTGTGGAGTTCCTGAAGTAAATCCAACGGAAGTGTATCACAACTACAGATGACAACAGGTAGCCTAAACTGTGCCAGTGCTCCACTCAACATTTAAACACACTAATCTAATTATACATATTTGTCTAAATTTTCTATTATTATTATTATTATTATATATCCATCATTAGCAATGGAAGCAGTGTTAGTTCAAAAACAGCAAGCGTTATATACTGTAGGTGTTCATATTGTTCCTTATGTACATGATTTTGTTAATTGACAATGGATATAAATCTTAATGAGAAACAATAGAACCTAGTCACATATCTTCTTCATTCTTGCCATCAGAAATGCAGTGAGCTAATGACTAGCCTCTTGGAAGTAGGTAACCAATGATGCTGTATTCACATATTGTCGTCGTCTTTAACATCTGTTTTCCATGCTGACATGTGCTGGGTGGCTTGGCTGGAACTGCAAGGCCAGGGGCCCACACAAAGTTCTAATGCTTTTTTTGTCTTAGTCTCTACATCTAAATGCCCTTCCTAATGCCGACCATTTTACAGAGTACGTTGGATACTTTTTTACATGGCACCATCACCAGTGCTATAAAAAATACCCCAATAAAGCACCTGTATTAGATTTGAACTCAAGACCTTTAAGCTCAGAGCCCATCATATACACTTGAACACTTAGGCATTCAGTTGAAGACACTCAAACGATAAATCTGCTTAGGCAGAGCTAACTGTGTTCTCCACTACAACAGTAATTATCTCTGCCTACCCTTTCATTAATCATCCTCATATTAACATCCACTTTTCCATCCTTGCATGGGTTGGATGGAGTTTCTTGAGGCAGATTTTTTTCTGTGGATGCCCTTCCTGTTGCCAACCCTCACCTATTTCCAAGCAAGTTAATATTTCCACAGAATATTGGAAATGAACAACACTGCTTGTATGACAGTGACAATCATTTACAGCTATTACATGATGTCAAGATGAGGGGATACTCACACTTTCAGACATACGTATACATATGCACACATGCGCACTCACATATACAATGGGCTTCTTTCAGTTTCCATCTACCAAATCCACACACAAAGCTTTGGTTGGCCCCAGCTTTTTGAAGAAAATGCTTGCGCAAAGGGTCACACAGTAGGACAGGATACAAAATCATGTGGTTGGAAAGCAGGGGTCTTATCACACAGCTTCACCTAACCCTTAATGTTCATAAATTTTGTCAAGGGTTTCTTTTATGTCTCGAGTTCAGTCCCATTGCCTAGTACTTTGACAGATGTCTTCTGTTGTAACCCTTGACCAACCAGAGCTTTGTGAGTGGATTTGTTTGATAGAAACTGAAAGAAGCCCATTGTATGTGTGTGTGTGTCATCATCATCATCATCTTTTAAAATCTGTCTTCTATGCTAGCATGGGGTTGTTTGTTCAAGAGGATCTGATGAGCCAGAAGATTGTGTCAAGCTCCACTGTCTGTTTTTGGCATGGTTTCTATAGCCAGATGCTCTACAGAATGTACCAGGTGCTTTTTTCATGGCACCAGCACTAAATAGCTCACATGACAAGACCCTCCCTCAACTGAGTGGGGGTGTAATGTTGAGGGTGGTGCCTTTGTGCCAAGTGATGAAAGACTAAAGTGTGATAAAGGGACAGGAACGAGTGTCCTGTTGTAGAGAAAATACATGACTACCCCAATTGGAAAGAGAGAAAAGATGGTGATGAGAAAGTGTCAGAGTGAGCCTTCAAGGTACAAGAAGGGGAATATAAGGGAGAGAGGAATGGTTAGGTGGGGGAGTTTGTGAGAGTGACAGATGGTTAGAGATGGGGATAAAGGTGAATGGGGAACAAGGGTGGAGAAAGGGTCAGTGGTAAATATTAGTTTTGGAGGGAAATCTGAATAGGAGTGGCTCAAGGAGAAAGATGTGATAGGGGGAAGTGCCAAAAGGGGTTGGTAAGGAGCAACAGTATAATATAAACAATAGGAAGATGATGTGAAGTGGTGGAATTGATGGAAGGGAGCACAGTGACAGGGGTCAGGACTACATAGGGGTGCAAAAAGGGAGTAATGAACAAGGGTTGGTTGGGGAGTCATCAATGGCAGATATGGGGTGGGGGCAAGGGAGATGGGTATTCAATGGAAAATAAAGTGGTCAGAGATAATATATAAAATGCCTGATGGGTAACAAGGGAAGTGGTTCGAAAGAGAAGGATAACTAGCTGCACACAAGGGGGATGGATTATGTGTATTTCTACCCTCATGTAATTAGGGCAGCTGAGTGAATAGTGCTGTAATCATAGAAGAGTAATGGATGTTAAGAAGATGATTTGTGGAGAAAGCTTGGATGCAGGAACACAAATATAAATTATATACATTTTGGGGCTCAATTTTTACTGAGATGGACAGATCTCCTCAAGTATAACAAGTTGCCAGTCATCACTGCGACGCCCAACATCCTGAGGTCAATCTTCATACATATATGTGTGTGTTTGTGTTTCCTTGTTTCGACATCATCTGATGTTTATAAATGAGCATTGCCTTTCTACAAGCAATGTCCCCTTGTTTCCAGTTTTGTATGTAAACATTTTTGGTCATGGGAAAATATTACCTGACTTTTGGAACAAGTGAGGGTCAGCAACAGGAAGAGCACCCACCTGTAGAAAACCTGCCTCAACAAATTCTATCTGGTCCATGCAAGCATGGGAAAGTTGATGTTAAAACTATGAAGAGGAGGAAATGGAGGAAGATTTCTTTTCGTTATGTTCCAGTATGAAATTACTAATGCCAATGCTGGTTCTTTTACTGGATCTCACAAAATTCTTGTTGCTTTTCAAAATTAATCAGCAGCCCTGTCAGAGCAGACTGATACCCAAAGACATTTCCATCCATTTTTTATTCAGCTGTATGCATCTAGAACAACATTATCAAATATGTACTTTTTTTTTTAAATTGGTATAAAATGATTTGAGGAAGATTTGTGTGCTATTTCTAGCATGCTAAAGCTCCCTCATTGTTGTCTATGACATCATTGTTTTATGTTTTTTTATTCTTTTGTACCCCTGTACTGAGCACAAATCGTCAAATTCAACAGTTCACTGGACCAAGTGGTTGTCAGCCTGTATTTTGACTCCGGCACGACAGTGTCTGTTGTCAAGGCACCCTCAAATGGCCCAGTCCATCTAGCTGTACGTAGATACCTTTGGGTGGGTGTGAACAACTCTGCACTGCTAACAGTGACACAGCTATAAAACTGAGGAGCATTTCGTTGGCTTCCTCTATGATGGTTCAATTTCTCCTTTGGGATAAAGTTTCTTGTGCTAGACTAAGGAGCCTGTCTAGGAGGAGATTTCTCTTCACATCCTGGAAACCAGCAGACTGTGAAGATCCATGGGAGGACATCCTGTGGATGTTGAAAATTTACTGATTATGGTATTCTAAAAATATATAGAACCTAAAATATTTAGAGCTGTCGTAACTTTTCTATTAAACATAAACAGGTTGGTTTTGGAGTGGTTAGGTGGTTAAAAAATTTGCTAAGCAATAAATGTTTTAGTTTTAGTCCCATTCCATGTCACTATAGGCAAAAATTTTCTTCTGCTAAAGCTTCAGGCTGACCAATGCCTTGTGACTGGAATTCAGTTGCTGAAAATTGTTGGAAGCCCATCGTGTGTGCGCATGGATGTGTGTATGTGTGTGTTTAGCAATACCTTTGAGATATTTGTTCTGACTTAGTTGTATAGATGCTCCTTTGTCATTGTCACTACCTGGAATGCAGTGAACCAGTGACCAATAATACAAGATATAAATAAAAATGGTTTCAAATTTTGCCTCAAGGGCAGCTATTTTGGGGAAGGGCCAAGTCAATTACATTGATCCCTAGTGTTCAGCTAGTGCTAATTTTATCGACGCCGAAAGGGTGAAAGGTAAAATAGAACTTGACAGAATAATAATAATATTGGCTTGAAATTTCGGCTCAAAAACAGCAGTTTCAGGGAAGGTGCTAAGTCAATGACATCAACCTCTGTTCAACTGGTTTTCCTATTATTGACCCTGAAAGGATGAAAGGCAAAGTCAACTGAACATAAAGACAAATGAAATGCCACTTTTACCCAATGTGCTTACGATTCTGCCATAATAATAATAATATAATAATAATACAACAGAAAGAGTTGTATTCATGTGCATCCTTTGCTAGAATGATCTGATTCTATTTTCCTTTTTTTCCGAAAGCCATGAAATCTGGCTGGTGGTATCTAGCTGACCCAGAACATTTAAAAGGCGTGCTGAAGTGCCTTCATCCTCGCGGCATACGGGAAAAGAACCTCCAGAAAGCTTTACAGAAATATTTTGACCAAGCCTGTCAAGCCTGCAAGAAGGATATGAGAGACGGTCAGTAGCATTTTTTATGTGTCCTGTTTGTTGGGATTTCCCACTGTCTCATTACCCACCCACCCCCACACTCTCTACCCCTTTCTCTCTCTCTTAATACCCATTTATCTCACCCTTCACTCTTTCTTTTGCTCTTCCACTTTCACTCATCTCATTCTTCTCTCCCCCTCCCCCCCTTTCTCATGTAAATATTATTTATATCACCTCATGTAATGGCCAATACATTACGTTAATATCAACCAGCAATATACAGTTTTGATTTCTATCAAGAAAAAATATTCTATAAAAAGCACAATATAATATTTGAAAAAAAGATCTAAACATACACACACTATATATATATATATATATATATATATATATAAATTACTTATTATATATTGATTATTCATTTTTATACTTTTTGTGATCTAGTTATAAGTTATGTTTTGTAAAAAATATATTTTATTTTTTATTTATGATTTGGTTTATGTCTATCATTGTTTAAATTGCATAATAGTATTTTTTTCTCTAATTTATATTTTATATATTTATATTGTGATATTTGATTTAATACTAAATTGAATTTTTCCCTGTAAGTTTATATATGTATTATTAAGGTATCATATTTGATGGTATATAAGAAATAATGTTTTCCAAAATATCACAAAAATCATCCCAGGTTCTTTATATGCAAAGTTGGGCCTATTTTATGTGTTTTCCCTGACTGTGCCCTGCTGAAATTGGGATGTATTTGAAATATCCAATATATCTTTTAACCCTTGGGTATTCAAACAGACCATATCTGGCCCCAATACTTTACCAGTTTTATGTTCAAACTGGCCAGACCTGATCTCTCACACCTACCCGACAATGTCATTCTGAAAATATAGAATCACATCATCGAAATCTCAAAGCTAAGAGATAAGGCATGATTAATAGAAAATAATATGACTAAAGAAGCATTACGTTTGACAGAATAATCTGTAAAATAAACGGTTAATACCATCAAATATTGTATTTAATTGTGAATGGTATTTCTAGAAACTCGTGTGTGTGTAGAATTTTAATAAGAAACAAGACAACTAAAAGAAAACTATTCTCTCCATTTTATCTTGTTTTTATTTGTTATTTGTTATAAACAGAACTCAAAATCCAAGTGAGAGAGGAGTTTCAATATGTTTCCACAACTGGAGCCCCTCCACCAGATTTAGACTCAAGTTGGATGTCTAATGTAGCTCACCAACTAGAGAACAGTGTCATGGAAACCATAGGAAAACTTGAAGAACGTGTGTTTTCTGCAAGTTTACAAGTTAAGCTACGTGACAAACAGGATGGCCAAAACTGCAGCGTTTCAGCCAAGGTAAGACGGCTTTTCACTCAATTCTTTGCAACCCGTTTATATGATATTAGGCTGTTAGATAAAGTCATTCGTTTTTTTGTTTTTTTTCTGCTTGGCACCCCATCATCATATATCTAAAAAGAAGTAAAAATTTATTTATTCAAAGGCAATGTATAAAAGTTGTAGAGGAAGAAAAAAAGCTACAGAAAAAAACAGTTTGATAAAAATATTTTTTGTGTTAATTTCAAAAAAACTGGAAACGATCAAAACAAACAAATTTAAGTGACAACCCAATATACACATAAACAGACACTTGATGATGAAGAGGATGACATACATACATTCATTCTTTCTTATTATATGTACTTAAATCCTTTAAAATGTTTTAGCCCGAAGGCCGCGGCCATGCTGGGGCACCACCATACTACATAATTGCCTTGAACTGTATGGATGGTCCCTCTACCAAATCATGCAGATGCAAGAGTAATGCAGTTATTATTCAGAACTGCAACCTATATGGTAATGTTGTTGCACACTTAACACATCTACTTACACACACACACACATCACACAAGGGATTTTTGGTGAGGAGGGGGTTATGGCTAAGTAAAGATTTGTAGGAGCGAGGGATGAAAAAACTACAACTCCTAGTTTTCCTGCGATAGGAGACCTGCTCTAAACATCCACCACCAGAACTTTACGTAAAAGCACCTCTTTAGTACCTCTGAGTAGAGTTCTGGTGGTGGGTGTTTAGAGCCCCTTTCCCCAGAATTTCAGACTGTGCCTATAGCAGAAAGGATTATTATTGTTGTTGTTGTGATTGTTATTGTTATTATTACTCCAAAACAGCTTCTCTCAAATTTAAGTTCACTTGTGCCAACAAGAAATACAACTTTGTGATGAATTTCTTCGACTTAAATGTAGTAAATTTGCAATGCAATATCTAATTCTTTTAAAATTCCACCTTCTTTCTTTAGGGATCAAAGTTACCTCCGAAACCAGTTGCTCCACCCTCTGAAAGTGATCCACCTCCAAATCCAGGTGAAGAAACAGAGGAACAAAAGCAAAGTTTCTTAGAAGATGCACAAAAACGACTCTTAAAATTGGAACGAAATATTGAGCGACGTTACTTAAAACCACCATTATGTAAAAAGTAAGTTCTTCCCACAAAACCATTTTATATTTTCCTTTAGCACATTGTAGGTGCATCATGTCACCATATGAGTTTTCTCCCCTGTAGTACCAGGGCAATGGCAAGGGAGGTAATTCTAAAGAAAATGCAATGTACTAAAGGTTAAAAAAGGAACCTCTAAATTTACTGACAAACATGTGGAAATACAACCATTATTCTTCAGTATTTACTTCCTTACCCCTTTAGCTCTTAAACTAGCCAGATCTGGCCTTTCACGACTACCCTACATTGTCATTCTAAAAATCAACAATCGGATTATCAAAATTTCCAAGCTATGAGATAATCCATGATTAATTCAAAACAATGTGAATAAATAAGCATCACATTCAACAAAATAATCAGAATGTTAAAGGGTTAAATCCTTTTCTCCTTCAGGGACATAGACTATTGACACCTTTACTCCAATGTTCTTGACCCCAGGTCGTCTTTTCAACTTCTTTCCGGTTGGATCCCTGCTTTTTTTATTTCTGCTTCGGTATCCCATCTTTCCCTGGGGGAAGACCTTTCCCTACCAGGTCTTGTTGGTTTTGAATTGTCACTGATCCTTCTGGAATTTTACTTTTTTCTATGTAATGGTGTTGGCCCTATGCAAACGCATTTTTCACCTTTGGGAAGAGGTGGCCTTTATTAGTCTGACTTCTGTCCTTTGACCTGTCCAGCATTGGAGGCCCTACCAAAAGCTTGCAGTGAAATTTTCTGTACAAAAAAATATAAAAGACATACTGTAGACTGTAAACTTTCATTATTAAATTCATTTGTTCTTTCAATAGAAACATTTATAATGATGGCTCATTATAATAAAAATACATAATAATGGCTCATTATAATAACATACATAATGATGGCTCATTATAATAAACATACATAATGATGGCTCATTATAATAAACATACATAATGATGGCTCATTATCATAAACATACATAATGATGGCTCATTATAATATTAGGTTGAGGAAGAGTTTATGCGCTGTGTTAAAATAATGCCTTTTTATATATTTTTGCAGTGTGTTTATTCATTCAGTTCATTATTTTAACACAGCGCACAAACTTTTTCCTTAACCTAGTAATTACAGTATTTCAGAAACAAATACATTTAGCTTTTTTAGTTTATGGTCACTTCTTGATGATGACAATATTTATTTATTATCCTTATTAATAAGGATAATACATAAATTATCTCATCATCATCATCATTTAATGTCCATGTTCCATGCTGGCCTGGGTTGGATGGTTTGACTGGAGCTGGATTGTGTACCTATACTTTGGCATTTTTTTAAGGCTGGATGCCCTTCCCAATGCTAGCTGCTGCTTTACAGAAAGTACTTGGTGCTTTGTTTTTTCCACACCTCTGATGATCCATTACGGTTAGGCATCCAGATGCATTTGGGACATCCAATGCTGAGTTCCAAATAAATGCAAAGGGGAAGCATCTGTAGAAACTAAACATTTATATTCGTGTTTATCTTGATTTCCATTAAGCATGGCTGTGTGATAAGAAGCTTGCTTACCAACCATCACGTGGAACCTCAGGCTGACCAAAGCCTTGTGAGTGGATTTGGTAGATGGAAACTGAAAGAAGCCCATCGTATATATATACAGTGTTGGTAAGCTTATGTTCCTATAACTTAGAAGTTTGGCAAAAGAGACCAACAGAATAAGTACTAGGCTTTAAAAAAATAAGTCCTGGGATCGTTTTGTTCAACTAAAACCCTTCAAGGCAGTGCGTGAGCATGGCCACAGTCAAATGGCTGAAACAAATATAAAAATATATATGTGTGTGTATATTGTTTTTCTTCTCATTTAAATTTGATCTCTAAAAACTATTTTTCTTTCATTGCAGAATCCAGATTAGTTTGTCTAATATTGCATTAGCTGGAGAGAACCAAAATAGTTCCCATGAAAACAGAAAAGACGAGGGGGAGGAAGACGTTCCACCTGGACTGCTCACCTGGCGAAATGCCGTCCATTCAGCCAAATCTGTCGCTCAGTTATCAATATGTGCTAACTTCTTGATTAACTCTATAGCATGGGAAAAATCAATCATGAAAGTGGTAATTAAATTTAATGATTTTTAAGATGAGATGGTCATGAGTGAATTGCTTTTGGTTGCTGGTCTGCTAGATCAAGTCTGACCTGGAACTTTACAACAATTGGCTTGGCTGTGTAGTAAGAAACTTGCTTCCCAGTTATATGGCTTTGGGTTCAGTGCCACTGCATGGCAGGACTGTGGAATTGAACCAAAAAAACTCCAACTCCTCTATTATTGGCAGCTCTGACTCTTCTTTATGTAATTAAGTGATTGTGGTCTACATATGCATACACTTGTACTTTGAGTAGGCCTATATGTTATGACTGTTTTATTTTAAAGAATAAAGATATTGTGGGTTGGATTGGTATAGTTTTATCAACCCTGACTCCAGCTACCCCTTAACTGTTTCTGACTCCGCAACTCCGACTCCTTCTGTGTGGCACTTTGGACAAGTGTTTTTACTATATAGCCTTGGGCCAACTGAAGTTGAGTGAATTTGGTAGACAGAAACTGAAAAAAAGCTTGTCGTATATGTTTTTGTGTCTCCTTGCAGAATTGTTGTAACTGAATGTCATTCATTACCAATATGCTGCAAAAAGGTCTCTAGCCAACCATGGAGGAAATATTACCTTGCTCAGAAACAGTTAAGGGTTGGCAACAGGAAAGGCATCCAGTCATAGAATATCTGCCTCATTAAACTCTGTCTAACCTATGCAAAAGTGGATGTTAAAACAATGATGATGATGAATTCTTATCCAAGATTTCATTTTCTAAGCACACCACATTCCAAAGAGTCAGATGACATCTCCAGGCGCTCTCCCTGAATGGTATCATGCCTAAACTGAAGCCTGCTCTTTTGAATTTGCCTGGTTCCTGCTCACCTCCGCACCACTCTGATGTGAAACTCTGCCCCAGTTTGCAGTTCTCTTTAGACTCTGAGCAGTTCCTTCCTTCTGGTGATTTTGTCTCAGTGATCAGTTCCTTCAGCATATCACTATGATGTATTTATCCCCAACAAACACGAGCTTCGAGTTTAAAACCACACATCTGCCCTTTGACTGGAAGTAGACTTCCATTGGAGCTGAGAGAGAGAAAGAGGATGTATGAAAGAAAGAGAAAAGGAGAGAGAGATTGCAGTGAGAGAGTGAGTGTTCATATAAGAGAAAGAGAGCATTGTATGCGTGGGAGAGATAATGTGTGTGTGTGTGTGCGCAAAGGATACTTTGCTCTTAAGAGACGATCTGTTGTACTCTGCAGGAGATATGCCATGACCGGTCTTCCTTTGGCTATATATATATATATATATATATACACACACACACACATGCACAGTTTCTCTCTCTCTCTCTCTCTCTCTCTCTCTCTCTCTCTCTCTCTCTCTCTCTCTCTCTCCCATGCTAATATATCACCAATACAATTTGATATCAGTGTTTCCACCTTTAGTCTTACACAGTACTGAGAATCACAATTTTAATCCAATAGCAACAATATCTGAGGTAAATTGGTCGGGTGGGGAATGTCAGGGGTGTATACAGATGGTCTGAGACTGAGCACAATGCTGCCTCTGTTTGTAGCAACCAAGTTGGTAGCTCCCCTTTTTGCCACCTGTTTTCGGTCGGATGGATTTAGGGATTTAACACTGGCTCTATCAGGCTGAAATACTCTACCTGTTTTATGTTAAAACTAGCCAGATCCAGCTTCTCATACCTACCCTACAACATCAGTCTAAAAATATACATTCACATCATTGAAATTTTGGAGATAATGCAGGATTAACTCAAAACAATTTTAATAAATTAGTATTGCTTTTGACAGGATAATCTGAATGCTAAAAGGATTAATGTTTGTCTTAGTCACAGACTCAATGCAAAGAGTGAAAGGCAGACTTCATCTCTTGCCTAGCTTAATACCACCAATGGGTACCTTGAGTTTCTTTAATAGGGTCCACTCTGTCGCAAGCATTTACAACGGATGTCCAGTTTAAACCTTGAGTATTCAGATTACTTTGTCAAATGTAATGCTTATTTATTCACATTATAAATAACTGTGTGTGTGTAAGGGATATGTTACTCTTAGGAGACTGTAATTAATCATGCATTATCTTGCAGCAATTTCAATGATGTAATTGTTTATTTTTAGAACAACATTATAGGGTAGGTGTGAGAAGTCAAATCTAGCCAGTTTGAACATGGAATAGGCTAAATATTTGGCCTGTTTAAATGCTAAAAGGTTAAAAGCACTTTTTAACTAAAAAGATAAAACAAAAAAGAGGTGACACAAACCAATGACCTTTTTTTTAAATATAACCAAACGAATTACTCAATCCCTTTAAAAGGTTAATTATTCAGGAATTGTATTTTTTTTTTTTTCAGCTGTGTCAGATCTGCCGTAAAGATGACAATGAAGCTGAGTTACTTCTCTGTGATGGCTGTGATAAAGGTTACCACACTTACTGCTTCAAGGTAACAAAATACATATTCTTTTTCCATGATTACTTTTTCTCTCTTGAGCTTCATTTTACTGTATTTTCTAGCATACAAATCAGTGAAGTATGTAGCATAAACATGTAGTGTAAGCATTTAAACATTGTCACCATCTTTCCAAATCCTTCAGCATTTCACATGGAATTTTTGGTCTGGAGATTGAACTTGTATGCCAGAAAATACAGCTCTTTTCTCTTCTCGTTTTAATCTAAATATTATATTATCTTTTATCTGTGTCAGTCATGTTTATGTATGCTTATCTCTATATTTATCTTGTCTTTGTGACTATAAAGTGTTTATGTATGCATTTTTATGCTTATCAATGTGAACATATCAATATTTATCTATGTGACTATATAACAGGTATGTGTTTTTTGTATGCATATATCTGTTCTAAATTAAAAATCAATATGATTTAGTTAGTATTCTTTATCATAAATATAATACCAAAAATATAGAACGCTTTATTATTATTATTATTATTACTAAGAAGACAAGTGACCCATTATTTCATTTTATTGTAATAATTATATTTTCAGCCTAAAATGGAAACTATTCCTGATGGTGACTGGTACTGTTATGAATGTATTTCCAAAGTAAGCATCTTTGTGACTTTTTTTTTTTTTTTCA
Source organism: Octopus sinensis (assembly GCF_006345805.1). Lineage (NCBI taxonomy): Eukaryota > Metazoa > Mollusca > Cephalopoda > Octopoda > Octopodidae > Octopus > Octopus sinensis. The sequence goes on from NC_043013.1 coordinate 27,331,292, forward strand.
TGAGGGTGGGGAGCATAAGCATTAAGCATGTTGCAGTATTTCTTCCAACTCTTTACATTCTGAGTTCTAATCTGCAATTGGTTTTGTTCTCTTGCCTCCAGGGTCGATAAAAGACAGTACCTGTCTAGTACTGGCCAACAATGATATCATGTGGCCCGCAGATGTCTAGATCAGTAGTTCTCAAATATGTTTTGTTTGTAGACCTCTTTGATCCTTATTTTACTCAAGGGGTGGAGCCCTCATAGCCAGTCAATGTCTAAAAACTCCTATTATATTTTTTATGATTAAATATTATTAGGAATCATAAAATAATTATTAAAATATTTTATGCATTGTAGGTATATAACCTGTTTATTGCAGATAAATTTTAACAACAAAATCTTATATGGACCCTAGTTGAGAACCACTGCCTAGATGTTTGGATGTGGCAAGTGTAGCAGTCAGTTGTGGTTCTTACTGCAAGAGAATTAAATTTGACATCCTAGTTTCAAATCCTGTTTGGAGCCTTTTCATAAGGGGATTTTCAACGAGGGGAACTCAACCTTTTGAGTATTAAGTAACTTATTAATTAATTGAATTAAATAATTCATTTTTCAAAAATTAACTAAAAAAATGAACTTAACCTTACTTGATCAAGCCTATTCTGTAATACAAACTGACCAATGTTCTTGCTGTCGTCAGTCCATATTTCGGTCATATATTTCAGAATTGTCTCAGAAATATGTTGTGTCCCCTTTTTTACTTTTACATGATAGGTAGTAATGTGTGTGTGGTTGATTGATTTGATTATTGTTGTTAGCAAGTCAAATGACATAGCTACTCAGCTGTTGTCATTTAGCTCCAAATCCTAATTTAATGGGCCAAGACAATCTGGTTGTGACCTTCCTGACTCTTTGGGGAGTATCTTAGACCATATAATCTAATATGTGTCCTTTTCTTTTAAAACAGCAGTGTCTGATCTGAGGGAGATTTGACTCCTTTTTCTATCTTTTCAAGGGACTGCATAAAGCAGTGATGGGCAAACTGAAGGATGTTTTGAATTGCACACTCAGCGAAAAATTACCTTGAAATTTTTTAGTAATGCCACCTGATAATGAGCTGTGTCTCATGTGGCCCACTTCTTGAAAAAGGTTGTCCTTACCTGATGCAGACATTCCCCGATTGGTATGTCCCTTGTTGGCCCTTGTGAGCCTCGATCACACCATAAATTTTAATTCATCCCATGTAGGAAACTATCTGCAATAGAGTAGCTAGCATACTATCCTGGAGAGATTTGTCTCTCATCCATGTAAAAACAAGGGATAATCAGTAATCCCATGGTGCAATGCAGAAAAGAATTAACCAAGATTTTAAGCTTAATCAGTAAGGATAATACTTTTTTTTCTTTTTTTCTTCCATTTTAGGCTACTGGAGTCCCTTGCTGTGTTGCTTGTGGCAAGAAAAATGGAAAACTGGCAACTTGTGATGAATGTCCTCGAGCTTTTCACATAGATTGTTTAATTCCTCCATTGCAAAGGTAAATACTTGTCCAAAAAATCTTCGTTGTCTTTCAATAAATGCCATTATTTTTAGGGAAGGTAGCAAATTGGTAGCATCATAAAGAGTGTTGGGGGAAAAATGCTTTGTGCTATATGTCTGTCTCTTTAGGTTCTGGGATCAACTTTGCTTTTTGTCCAGGGCAGGTGGGGGCAGTGAAATAATGTACCAGTCAAAAATTGAGAGAAGGGGACCTTGCAATTACAAAACAAACTTCTCGAATATTTAATCATACTGCTCTGTATAACTGGTAATTAAACTTTATTTATTGGCCTATTGCAGAAGTGTGCAAGGCAAGTTTTGAACTCGGAATCAATAGATTCAAATATATCTAGCCAGGTACTTTACACATGCCAGTCCCTTCACAGCATGAAAGTACAGTGTAGAGACCAGCATGCCCAAGACTAGACCTAACATAAAAGACAATGAAAAGGGCTTGAGGTAGGATTTACATTCCGACCTCATAAAACCATCACTAGCAACAACTACCCCAAACAGACCCATGGGTTGGAGGGTTATAGCCTGAGTGGTGCAAAGGTGTCATCTGCCAGGAATAGAAGGGAATCACCAACAAATGGTGGATGCAAGGGCAACACACTGTTACAGCACATACCCCTATACTACTACTACAAGATACTTTACAGTTTGACCCAACTCAACAGTCTTCAGCCTTACTATTAAATAATATTAATTTGCTGTTTTATAGTAAGTACCATAGAGTTGAGGTAGATGTCAGGTAAGCATAATAATTCGAGAACAGGTTTTTAATCTATGTTGTAACTGTTCTGTAGAAGTCTGCAGCTCAGTGGTTAGAACTGGTTCAGCTCAAGAGTTGGTTCTACAGTTGGCTGCACCATACTCCAGTTATCTGTTTTTGGCATGGTTTCTATGGCTAGATGCCTTCCTAATGCCAACCACTTTACAGAGTGTACTGGGTCCATTTTACGTGACGTCAGCACAGGTGCTTCTCATGTGGCACCAGCAAGGGTGCTTTATATGTGACATTAGCCCTAGCACTTCTTACATTTAAGTGGTACTAGTGAGGTTGCCAAGTGGCTTGCTAGACAAGGATGTCTCAGGTGAGGGACCGAAATAAGTGACTGTGTGCCAGGTGAGGTGTTGGAATATGATAGAGGGACAGGGATTGCTGTCTTACTACAGAGGAGATAATTGGCAGCCCCAGTAGGACAAGGGAGGGGAGGGAAGTGGGGGAGAGAAAATATGAAGATGATAGACTGTGGATCAGAGGGTGAGGAATTGGTTGGTGAGAGGAAAGTGACAGATATTTACTCACACATACATATCTATATATAAATGATCCTATCATTACTTGAATATATTCATCCTATTTATTCTCTCTTCATCAGGTTACCAAAAAAGTGGTTATGTGCATCCTGTGTGGCTGGAAAGGTAAGCATCTTATTTCATTTAATTTTTGTTTACTGTTTTATCTTGGAGAAAGAAGTTGGTACAACTTATAGGACCAAGTGTAGCCAGAATCTTCTTGGCAACATTGCAGTAAATAATGTAAATCAGCAATTCTCAACCATTTCTGTGGACCCCTTTGGTTCCTGTTATACTCTACTGGACCCTAATGAACATTCAAAGTTTTAAAAAGTCCCATTATATTTTTCATCATCATCAACGTCCGTCCTCCTTCCGTGCTGGATGGTTTGACAGGAGCTGGACAGGCAGTTGACTGCACCAGACTTCTGTGTCTGTTTTTGAATGGTTTTTACTGCTGGATATCCTTCCAAACACCAACCACTCCACAGAGTGGACCGAGTACATTTTACATGGCACCAGCACAAGCAAGGTTTTTACAGCTAGATGCTCTTCCGAACACCAACCACTTTGCAGTAATGATTGGGTGCTTTTTGCATGGCACCAACACTGGCAGAATCAAATATTATTAGGATTTGTATTTTTTAAAAATTGTTAAAATATTTTGTGCATTGTAGAACTCTAACCAACTTATTGCAGATAAATTTCAACAACAAAATCTTATGTAGATCCCTTAGGGCCATTATATGGAACCCCAGTTGAGAACCACTGGTCTAAACATTCAAACATTGTCCCTATTTTTTCTAAATCCTGCTGCATATCACATGGAGTTTTTAGTCCTCCAAAGTTGCCTTGGTCTGTGAATCAACCTCCCTTTTTTTTTATTTTTTGCTGTCCATTTTAGTCTGAAACATTCGACTTGTATGTCAGAAAATACACAAAGCATATTTTACATGTTCTGTTGTACTTTCCTTTTCATTAAAATCACTTCTTGTGCAACAAAAGGACAGAATAATTCATTTTCCTGTCTTTCTTTTTCTTTTTACAGGGTACAAAGAAATCAAAGCGTGGGCGGAAAAAAAAAGAAGAAACTATAAAAAAGGAAAAAAAAAATTTGGAAAACAGCAAATCAGACGAAGAAAAGAAAAAGGAACAATTTGCTAAAGAAATGGCATGTTGCAAGTAAGTTTCTTTCTTCTATATTAGTTTTTAAGTATTTTTTTAAAATTTCTGAAAGGCAAAGGTGATCAGTCATACTGTATGAAGTTTATAAAAAAGCCAAATTTTGCAACCATATAATTTTGGGTTCAGTCCCACTGCACAGCACTGTGGGCAAATGTCTTCTGTTATAGCCCTAGGCTGACCAATGCCTTGTGAGTAAATTTGGTGGGTAAGGTAATTCTTCAATGACTCACAAAGATTGTGTTGTGTTCACTGACCAATTCTAGTTTCCAAAACCCATTTTTGGCTGTGCAGTGAAGAAGTCGGCTTTACAATGAAATGGACTTAGATTTGACTCCAGGCAAGAATCCTAATATCTTCTATTTTAGTCTCTTCTGCTAAAACTTCGGGTTTTTTAATACTGATATGGTTTTTGATATTTTCTTTAATTTCTGCTTCTCTTCAGAACCATTCTTTTGGAACTGGAAAAAAACAAAAATGGTTGGCCATTTTTGCAACCTGTGAATTTAAAACAGTTTCCATCATATAAGAAATATATAAAGAAACCAATGGATTTTAATTCAATGAAAATAAAACTCAGGGATAATCAGTAAGTAAAGTTTTCACTGTTACTGTTGTCATTATCACCTTGCACCTCAGGGTCACAGTTTTGCTTCTTTTTCATGTGTGTGTGTTTGTATATATCATCATTATCATCATCATTTAACTTCTGCTTTCCATGCTGGAATGATTAGACGGTTTGACTGGAACCAGTAAGCAGGAGGGCTGCACCAGATTCCAATCTGATTTGGCATGGTTCCTATGATTGGATACCCTTCCTAACACCAATCTATGAGAGAGTAATGGGTACTTTTTACATGCCACTGGCACAGGTGCCATTATGACTATGATCGGCAATGGCCACAACTATATAATCATCATCATCATCGTCATTTAATGTCCGTTTTCCATGCTAGCATGGGTTGGACAGCTCAACCGGGGTCTGGGAAGCCAGGAGGCTGCACCAGGCTCCAGTCTGATCTGGCAGTGTTTCTACAGGTGGATGCCCTTCCTAATGCCAACCACTCTGTGAGTGTAGTGGGTGCTTTTTACGTGCCACCGGCACGGAAGCCAGTCAAGGCGGCGCTGGCATCGGCCACGTTCGAATGGTGCTTTTTACGTGCCACCGGCACAGGGATCACAACTACAATTTCCATTGATTTTTGATGTTGATGTACTTATAAAATATGGGGATTTAGTTCACAGGTAATCTAAACAACTAGGTATGCTGGGTAAGTGCTGTAACGGATTACCAGGGTCCCAAGGTTATAGCTGGGATGGGAGTTATGGAACGATTGTAGATTTCCGATATAGCAGATATATAATTGTTAAAGAGGACAACAAATGTTAAGGCAAGACAACCATCTCAAATCATATACATTATTACTATTATTGGAAAAAGTCCAAAGCCTTACAGCTGTTTCTGAGATATCCCAGAGTATGGGATGTTCCATCATCAGAGACAAATTGGGAAAATAAGAAGGGTATAAGATTAATGAAATGAAGAAAAATAAGAAAAAAGCATAAAAGTTCACAGTTCAACTTTCCAATCGTGTAGATGTTAGTCCATAAGTCCAACACATATATACATACACATATATATACACACATGTATAAGGGCAGGCATGGCTGAGTGGTTAAGGAGCTTGCTTCCCAACCAATGTGGTTTGGGGTTCAGTCCCACTGTGTGGTACCTTGGACAAGTGTGGATATTGTAAATGAAAACTGGAAGAAGCCTGTCATGTATATATGTTTGTTTGTGTTGCCACATTTTGACATCATGTGATAGTTGTAAAGTGGTTGAACACTGGGATTGATATAATTGATTTGCCCCGCCCCTGAATTTGCTGGCCTTGTACCACAATTTGAGATTATTATTATTACTATTATTATTATTATTAATTACGTTCTGAGTTCAAATTCCGCCGAGGTCGACTTCGCCTTTCATCCTTTCGGGGTCAATAAATTAAGTACCAGTTACACACTGGGGTCGGTGTAATCGACTTAATCCGTTTGTCTGTCCTTGTTTGTCCTCCCTGTGTTTAGCCCCTTGTGGGTAGTAAAGAAATATATATATTATTATTATTATTATTATTATTAAGGCAGTGAGCTACCAGGCGAAATGCTCAGCAGTATTTAACCCGTTGCTGTATTCTGAGTTCAAATTCCACCTATGTTGACTTTACCTTTCATCCTTTGAGCTTTGAGGATGGATAAAATAAGTACCAGTTAAACACTGGGGTTGATGTAATCGACATGCCCCTTCCCCACAATAGCTGCCCTTGTGGCAAAATTTGAAACCTTTATTATTATTATTATTATTATTATTTCTTCTGTTGTATAGATATAAATCAAAGGACCAGTTTGCTGCCGACACTCACCTAATATTCGACAACTGTGAAATATTCAACGAGGACGATTCAGAGGTTGGCAATGCTGGCCACGCTTTGCGCCGCTATTTCATAAAGCGCTGGAACGAACTGTTAGGTGACAACAAAAACCAAGATGAAGAAACATCAACGACCAAAGCCTCGAACGATGAAGGTTCACCAGATGACAGCTAATGCTTCATTTATTTTTCCTAATTACAAAATAACAATACAAATCCACCCCCACCTCCTTCACAATTTGCAAAATTACAAAAAAAAAAACATTTTTTTTTGTTAATGGTTACTGCTCCCCACTCTCCTTACGTACCCCCCACCCTTCCAAAAAAATGTTTGTATTTTGCATATTTCCAATATCTTATGTGAATACTACTATAACAACTACATTTGTAAATTTCCCATAATGCATAAGTTAAATTTTAGTGTAATCCATGTGTTCAAATGCCTGCTAATGTCTGCATAACTGCCATCTGTTGTTTTTGTCTTGTTTTGTTTTCAATGAGCACATACATACATACATATATATATACATACATATATATATATAGTTATGTATCGGTGTACCTGTGTAGGGAGGTAGAGGAGGGTGATAGTGAGAGTTGGTGCGTGCATGTGTGTGCGTGTGCATGGATGTGTGTTTGTGTGTAAATACACTCATACCAGTATGATTCAGTTTGGTTTTTTTGTTTTCCTTTCATTAAGGATATCTATAAAATTTGCCAAAAGTTAAGAAAACATTATGCAATAATTGTACCCACTTTTGTGGCAACTTTCGTAAACTACAATGCAAAAAAAAAAGAAAAAAAGCCACATTTTGAGCAGGAGTTTATAACGACATCTGATAATTTGGTCAATCCAGCAATACATACAATATATATATATATATATATATATATTCACACATCAAGTTATATATTCTGTACACTCTCTCTCTCTCTCTCGTAATTAGTGCTTCAACATTTTCACCAGGAACACTAGGTTAATAAGTGAAAATTCCAAATGAACCACAATTTTGACTTTTGTTTTCATCTTCTAGTTTCGTGTCCCCCATTTAACTTCTTAGAAGACATTCTCATCGCAAAATACAGATTCTTCCTGCTCTGTTTAGCTTTTGCTTCATCAATCCAAAAGCTTGGCAGTTATCAAAAATAATGTATTTTTCACTAATGTTTTAGGGGTTTCTTAATTTTGGTCTTATTTGCTGAATTAACGAGTTTCCCTTTAATTAAGTGATGACTTTGAATGCATTTTGATTTCCTTAGCAGTTTGTCTGATCTTCATCAGAGCTTGTGTTCATCTATTGCGACTTGAACAATATCGGCCATTGACCTATATGTATAAACATATTCCAACATACATGTGTATATATATATATATATATATATATATATATATAATGTT